>NW_027225571.1:300000-417500 GCF_038994185.2 Dermacentor albipictus | reverse complement strand
CTGTCTGTCCGTCTGTCTGTCTGTCTGTCTGTCTGTCTGTCTGTCTGTCTGTTGCAGATATCTGTTTCTTACGGTGGAACTGCGCTGTTAATGGCGATTGTTGTGGGCACAGGTTCACCCCATAAACACTTTGTTTCGTGACTGTCGTTGGGCCACTGAAGCTGTTCACCGTCACTATGATGTGACAATATTGCTGAAGTGTTAGATTTTTGTAACACTTTGTTATTTCGACTGATCCAGCTAGCCATGTCCAAAGCTAAAGATGACAGTTTGGCGCCACCGGTTGTTTTATTTCTCCTGCGCGCTGTCGGTCAAGTCCAAGCAAATGTCCCCCAGTCAGATCAGCAGATGCTTCAAGTTGACATTCAGCCTGCAAGCCTTGTCTCGACACAATATCTTGATGATTAGCTCGACGTCCTTGCCGTTTACAGACCAGAATCAGATTAAGTCATCTCTCTGTTGTCGAGTTGAATATGAGTGTTCCCTGCAAACCTGTTGGGCTTCGAGGGAACATAACTGCGGCGCTTGCCATGGTAACGCGGAAGGGGGGGGGGCGCATACGTCTAAGTACTGCGATCATTCTTCAAATCAACGGTCATTCAGTGAATTCTGCTGTTTTACGTGCCAAAACCAGGTTTTGATTATGAGGCACGCCGTAGTGGGATACTCCGGAATATATTGGACCACCTCGTTTTTTTTGACGTGCACCAAATGCATGCGACACGGCCGTCTTTGCAGCACAGGCCACGAAAGCGTGTGGCCTGTGCTGTGCGGAGGCTGCTTAAAGTGGCAGCAACAAGCAGCAAGGGGAAGCACATGCGCTTCTAGCGCCATCTTTTGGAGGCCAGAATAAGCAGACACGGCTGATAGGTAAGTGGCTGTGGGCTCCTATGCGCAACAGGCGGGGCCTGCAACGCAGCGTCTGCTGCTAGCAAACCGCACTCGGTACGCTAGCACATTGGAAACTTGAAAGGGCTAAAATATGCCCGCTAGTTAATAGGCACTCCCAGCGCATTTTAATGCGTAAGCGTTCTTTGGCGAGTACAGCAGCAAGATCTGTCCGCATCGCGAAAGGTGTTATGCCTTGTAGCTGCAAAGAAATGTGCAATGTGCGAAGTTACGACAATTAATCATCATAGTGGTGTAAACATAGATGACTGGTAGCTTTAAAAGCGATCAGGAAATATTAAAAAAATAATTAGAGATGATAATCATAGAGATACATAGGGTCCACAGAGCATGCATGGGGAAGCCCGAAAGTTAAGGGGTTTCACGTGACAGAATCACTCTCTGATTATGACGCACGCCGTAGTGGAGGACTCCGGAAATTTCGACTACCTGAGGTTCTTTAATGTGCACCTAAATCTAAGCACACGGGTACTCACATTTCCGGCCGCATCTCGGCCACGGCGGCCGAATTGCGGCCGCCGTGGCCGGGATTCGATCCCGTGACGTCGTGCTCTGTAGCGCAACACCATAGGCACTGAGCAACCACGGTGGGTCGTGGGGAAGCCTGTAGTAGGGGTGAGCCAAATGGAAGTTTGGGTGTAGGCCAACATAAATCTGGGAGTGGCTATTTAAATTTCGGGAAGCGCCAACTTAATATTTGGGGGTGGTCGAAATTGAAATTTGTCAAAAATTTGAATGTGATCTAACGTTAATTTGGGAGGGGGGGGGTGCCAAATTGAAATTTGGGTGTAGGCCAACATAAATATGGGGCTGGGTCAATTTAAATTTCGGAATGCGCCAACTTAACATTTGGGGGTTGGTCAACTTGAAATTTGGGGAAATTTCGAGGGGGCCCACATAAAATTGGTATTGGGCCGAGTAGTAATTTGGGGAAGGGCCAACTTAAATTTGGGTGTATGCTTATGCACACTTTGACAACTCCAGTAGAGTTTCTACGTACTTTTTTCCACTACGGAGCCCTGGCTACCCATTAACCCCCCCTCCCCCCATACCATGAATAAACCTCGCCAGATTTGGAGCGGTTTAGGGGAGGAGTGCACTAAAGTGAATCTTCGGCTGAGGTAAATACCCGGGAATATTTTGTTTGTTATTTAGGCTTACTAATTTTGTATAATGACAACATTTGCCTAATTCTTAACCAATTAACCTTAGTTAATGTTATGTGGAAGGCGCTTGTATCTCTAATGATCAATTAAGATTATATAATTAGGTCTAACTAATATCAAGGTACCCTTAATTCTTGATTAGGCTACGTTGCTTTAGTTTTAGTAACTTTTGATTAGTCTAATAATTTAACATAAATTGAATTTAATTAGAATCAGTATTCCTAATTGCCCTCAATGAATTGCCGTTACTCTCGACTAATTTTATTGTAACTAATCTTGTTTGTATTTATAAACCTTACTTACACACTTATATCTCTCAGGCACTCACTATATATAGTCAAAATCATAAATATAATTAGTCATACGTAGTGATAAGGCATTCTCACATACACCTCCGCATAACCTCATATATACTTATGGATGCAGTGCATCGTGTCACGCATTACGGACAGAAGGACGGACGGATGGACAAAGTTGCGAGGGGAGAATCCCTGGAATGCTTACGCCTTAGCATAGGTACGCCAGGAGTACCTAATAACCAGCGGGCGTATGTTGGCGCTTCCACGTTTCCAGTGCGCTTGCGTATCCAACGCGGTTTGCTAGCAGCAGACGTTGCGCTGCAGGCCCCGCTCGTTGCGAAACAGTCGAGCGAGAAGGGGGGGGGGGGGGGGGTTCCAGCTTATTCTAGCAGGCGCTTGCCTATCGGCCATGCCTGGTTGTTCTGGCCGCCACCAGATGACGCCACAAGCAGACGGGCTTCCCTAGCTGCCTGTCGCTGGCCTCTAAGCAGCCTCCGCAGAGCAAGGGCCACGCGCTCGCGTGTGCTTTTTCATAAAGGACCACCCTGTACATGATACCGGATACGTGGGCTCACTTACGGGCACTGGACTGCTCAGAAAAGTTAGCAACGGTGGCGAACGTAAGATGCACGTTATTCCGTTGACTCCGTTTGGCGCGATGACACCAACAACAGAGTCGTAAACCGTGGTTTGCTTAGACCTAAAAAGGGGGAAACGTAGCTTCTCGTGTGCAATTTCCACAAGTTTATTATTATTATTATTATTATTATTATTATTATTATTATTATTATTATTATTATTATTATTATTATTATTATTATTATTATTATTAGTCGTATAATAATACGACTAATAATAATAGTAATAATATTAATAATTAATAATAGAAACGTTTTATTGAAGTAATTTTATGCCGCCTGCGCATCGGACACACCCACTTAACACACAACTTTCTACTGAAAAAACAAGACAAACCCTTATGTGAGAAATGTGGCAATGAACTCACTGTAAATCACATTTTATTCTCGTGCACACAGCTCGAACGGCTAAGGAAAAAACATTTTACTGTATTTTACAATGAACGCATTCCCTTCCATCCCAGTCTGCTTTTAGCAGATAACCCACTAGTAGAAACTTCATCTGTTTTTAGTTTTTTGAAAGACGCAGCGATCCTAAACGCAATATAATATATCACAGAACTACTAATTCTAAAATTTATTACCCGGTTTTTACACGCATCTTATGATGCACCTCACCCATTTTCTCAGTCCTGAGAAGGCTGAGGTCTTCAATTGGTTTGTTGGGCTCCTCAGAGTCCTTGTCTGGACAAGGACCTCGCTAAGGATACCCAATTTTTGAAATAAGTTATACCATGTGTTTGGCGCATGATAGCCTAAGTTGCTTATGCGCCATAAAACCCAATACAATACAATACAATAGTTTGTGTAACATGTGGTCGAACAAAATCTTGAGAAAACTTAAAAAACTTCATGTCAAAACAGAGGCCTAATATGCGGCAGCTTTGTAGCTGGAGCCCCCCTGTGAGATGCACAGAGCCTTCTTTTGTTCGTGCGGCTGCTTGGTGACAACACACACAAAAAAAACATTAAATAATGGCAAATCGGTTCTGTGGAATCCTGTATTCTGAAAGGCAAAAATTGGGGGGTCCTCTGCTCAAACCTAGCACACTTGCTCCGGCTCGCTCGGCTGCCGCTTGCGCTCGTTCCCTTCGTGCATACTTGAGGTGTGGGTGGCTTGAGCCGTACTTATTGAAAGATGTGTTGGCTTCTTCTTGCCATCGTGCCTGAACTGCAGTTCCTTCCAAAGTGCGTGAGTTGAAAATTTCCGGCTTGGATATCGCAAGCTATGCAACGTTGAATTGATCTGCCGTATCTACTCTCATGATGATTGCGCTTTTTGTAAAAAAATTGCCGTAAATTCAGGCGTGCAATCATTACGCGGGTTAAATTTCCCGCGAAAAGGAAAAAATGTTTCCATCCAGCATTAGCAGCGGGATGACACGTCCGCAAACAGGAGACTGCCACTGCAATAGTGCGGGACACAAAAAAAAAAAAGTCTGCCGGTGGAGCAAGCCGAACGTGGCGAATGAGATTTTCTTTTCGTGAGTAATTACGCGCATTAAAACAGATTCTTTCGTATCAGTAATGAATGTAACATTGTTATTATCAACAAGTCTGTGGCAATAACCTAGCCATGTCCACTTTGAGGGGACAGAAACCGAGATGGGCGTGCTTAGCTGCCTGTGACATAAACACATGGCGGTTATGCTGCAGAAACTGCGGCATCTGCCTTCACTACTATCCTAATACGGCACATTTCCACTAAGGGTGGGCGAATGTCTTAGCTGTGTTACAAGCGTTGGCGTATGAATAGGGTACACTTCTAACATATCAGTGTAAACGTGGCTACTATTGTTGCCGCTCGCAATTTGTTGCGTGCCCACGAGTGCAAACAAGAATCGAAAGGCGCCTTTTTTTGTTGTTGTTGACCACAGCCATTATAAAGCCTACAAATAATAAAGCCCAGGCAAGTTTGGTTGTTGCTTTTTTTTCATACAAGTATGGAGAACGATCAAAAGAGTAAAATGGGGCATCTGCTCAAGAGGAAGCTTTAGCTCTGGTGCTGCTACTCCTATATGTTCAAAATCGGTTGCTCAAAACGTACTTTTGCCGTGTCGACACGAGCTGACAACCGACTTGCGAGGGTCAGCCGACGAGTGCAGAAGCGAGAGCGCGAGAGAGGAAGGCAGGCTGGAACGCAGTCGTTTCTGTGCGCAACGGGGGGGGGGGGGGGGGGGGGAAGGCTACAGCACCCTTACAGCTTACAGCGCGGCCGCCTTGAAGGCCATCCGTGATGCGGACAAGATGGGCCCAGTTCCGCTCGCTTCGTATGTGCTATGCTTTTGACATTCACGTAGAAGCGAGAGCCAGCATGCAGGTCAGTTCGCTCGCAGCTGCTGCCTCGCTTGCTTTATTTGCGATCGTAATCGATGCTTAGCGTTTCGGGCGAAACGTTCATCGCTCACTTTTTGCAATAAAGTTAGACATAGCAACGAAAGTTTAAGAAGTGAGGTGTCTCGGATATTATGAACTTAAGGTAAAACAGACGTCTTATGTCGGATTATCAGTCTGTTGTAACGAGAGTCGACTCTATAGACTACTCATAACAATTTTGGTCAAAATGAAATTTCATTGCACTTGGCCTTTGACTGCATTCATGCTGCTTACTGTCCAGGTTTTATTGTGCACTTTGAAGTGGTAGTGTTAGTTCTTGTGGCTTAGTCAAGCCAGCCTACTGTGTTGCTGATGTGCAGTCATTGGTCGGGGAGGCGAGCAGATCAGCCGGCTGCAAGCGGAGTCTGGGTGCAAGATCCAGATGGCCCCCGATTGTGGGGCTATGTCAGAGCGACCCTGCACCCTGACTGGACCACGGCATGCCATTGAGTGAGCCAGTCTTTCGAAAGCTCTGATGTGAACTTTACTGGCTTATTGATTATGGGTTTGCAAAAAGTAATGCTTTTTGTGTAGCAGACACCAGTGGTAAGACTACTCCTCTCGGTATGTCTCTTGTGGGATCGTTGCCTTCAATTCTGAGCTGCTGTAGTTTCGTTTGTAGTGTCTCACTTTTCTAGTTATTCAATGCAGTCAAGGCAGACAACTTGATAAGTTTAACATGGCAAGACTGTATGGTACTAGTAATTATCTGTTAAATGGGACATAATTTGGCAGTAGCTGCAGTGTTCTGTTTGAAATTATTACTTTAGGAACACAGCAGGAATTCTTTACATATTTGTGTTCTGTGTTGTCTTTGGCAATCGTGGGAGGGCAGCTGCAACAAATGGCAATTATGGTTTCAGGTGTGTGCTGTAAAAAGCCTTGGCAAATGAGATGAGTCACTTTTGATAGGGACTGCTACTGCTAAACACACTTTAAATTGTTTCATCGCGCGGCTATCAAGAGGGGGATGTCATGACGCTTTTGTTTCCGTGCCTATCTCCGTAATTTGGTTACAAAATACCGTGTAGTTCCGTTATTGTGATCTAAAGATGCAAATCCGCAAGTGTTGCTCTTTAAATTGGGGACAGATCGTGCCCGATTTTCGTTGCGCATGACTCGATAACTGCGTGCTTTGCCAGCACCATTTTGGTATCATTTGAAAGCTCACGTTTCTGCCTTTCTTAGGCGGTCGGCACTATTGCCAGCATAAGTCACTAAAAATTTGCGGCAATTATTGGTCAATTCCAGCATTTGACCAAGATGACGAGTCATGATTGGCTCCGAGGACCACAAGCGCTCAAACGACAAACCGCCATCATTTTGGCTGTCTCGCAACTGTGACGCTGGATATGCTGGAGGTCCGACAAAGTTTCGTTTCGTGAATCGTTACTTCTGAAAGCGATTCTGTCATCACAGTTCGCACAGACCTGGCAGTTCGCCGTTGAAGGTCGACACCTCACTGCTTTGCCGGATCCCACATATCCACACGCTGGTTACATGCGGAAGAATTGAGCACATTTGTTGGAACTGAAGAGGAAGTGGATAAGAGGACATGAAAAAACTATGCTTGACAATATTGCATCTACGACGGCCACGGAGCGAAACATTCTGCATTTTGTTGAAGATCTGACCGCCGATAGTGCAACAGGCCTCGGTTGCGAGGCCCGCTACTCCGTATGTTGTTGTTGGACATGCAGCAGTGACTCGGCATTTTCTCGTGTAATTTTTGCGGTGGTTTTGTGTAGCTGGTGCGGAGCAATCAAGATTACAGTCTCGCTACTAAACTGAACGTACTCGCAGTGCACAGTGCATGCTATGTCGTCGACCGACAATGGCCAAATGTCCATGAATTATACCTAGTGCCTACTGATATACTTTCGTGCGATTTTTTCAAACTTTCTTTCAATGAGTTGTGAAATGTTTTTCATTGTTTTCCCAAAACCACAATTTAGGTGCTGATGCTGTATTGGAGGTGCGTTCTGTGCTATCACTGATTTTTTTTGTTCCAGACAGCAAAGCTATGTAGAGTGCAAATAAGCAAAATAATGTTTCATGTATTAGGAAATTGAACAGAAAAAGTTCATTGAAAAAACATGATTTTTGTATGTCAATATTTGTCATCTATAGTTTGGTAGATCACTCACCTCCAAGAAAATTATGCAATAAAGCTGAATTTCTTCAATTTCTGGAAAGTTATTTACTAGGCAAGAAAACTGGATGTATAGTTAAAACTAGCACATTAAATTAAACTTTGTGAGTTTTATCAAAATCGATCCAAGATTTTGAAGAGTTTTGAACTGCACGGTTCCGCCTTAAAGTATTTTCACCCAAAGTGATAATGCACGCTTGCGAATGTATGCCTGTTATCTGCAAGATACAAAGGATAGGGAGGTAATGGATCTCTTCTGTGTTTAGAGCCATTAGTGCAAATAAATGTTTTGTAAACTTCAAGTCAAGATTCTGAGAGTCCAGGCTTATATTTTTTTTGTTCTGGCTTTGCGAAGTTGTAAATTGCTTGTGGCTAGCTTATGGCCATGTTAAGAAATGTAGGCAGATGGTGGTGTCTAACAGGCAAGTCATTGCTGGTGTGTCTTTATGCAGGAAGGCAAAAGAAATGATCAACCAAATAATAAGCCGTGGAAGGGATCCAATCCAGCTAAATGATGGCCACGTCGTAGTGGAACTCATGGTGCCGGGGCCCCGGGTGGGCCTGGTCATCGGCAAGGGCGGCGAGACCATCCGGGGGCTGCAGGTATGATGCTAGCACTTGAACATTATGCAGTGTCGCTGAATTGCTCCCCTGGAGCTCTCTGTTAAACGGGTGGAGCAGCCCCACAGTCTGTGGGACTGCTCGAAGTGCGTCCACTTGAGCCTTCTGCAGTGCTCCATCTCTGAAGGTGAAACAAGGATGCAAAAGCAGGCTGCTCAGCTACCAAACTTAACCGCGACCTGCAGCTTGCCTGCGAGCTGTAGCATGTTAGGTTCTGGTACAGAAGCGCAGCAAATTGGAAGCGTCTCCGATGTGCATAAAGTGCACTTAGCACTCACTTTACAAGCAAAATGCGAGATGTAAAATTCTTAATGCTGATTCTGCGTTGTGAACTGAAAAGGGCCGCAGCTCTAAGCTCGGAAGTGTCATCTCCATAATTCTGTAATCCAGCTTTTGCATTATGTAGAAAGCATTGCGGCTTAACATACTTGTAGTGTATGGAAAGTTTTCTGTACTAAACATTGCAGATGTGCCTCATGCTACTTTAAATTTTCACTGCCAGTGTCGTACAGCATGCAATCACTAGCCACAAATACTGAAAAATGAGAGTACGATTAAAACTTCGTCGCCCTGTGCAGGAGCGAGCCAATGTGAAGATGGTGATGATTCAAGATGGCCCCCGCAGTCTATGATGGACAAGCCCCTCCGCATAACCGGCGAAAAGAGCAAATGTGAGGTGAGTACGGCTGTTCTTTTGTACTAATTTTTGATTGTACAGAATGCAGCTGTTAAACCCATCTTCAGAAGTGTTCTACAGTCAAACCCAGTCATATCGAACTTTAAAAAAAAGCGCCTGTCAGTTCGATATAGGGCCTGCTAAATATATGTATATAAGCCTGATAAAAAAAATTGCACGTCATCAAAGCCCATACTACAGTAAAACCTCGTTACACCGTACCCGCTTAAACAGTAGTTTCATTTTAAATGTAAAGGCAAATCCGCGATTCAGCGGCCATTGAACATAATGTGTTTTGTATCTGCATAAACCGTACCAGCTTATTGTGTACGCATCGCTTAACGCAGTGTTTCCACTTTTCGTCGCTCAAACACGGCGATGTGTCGTCTCCATCGGGCGACTTGGCAGAACAAAAAGCCTCAGAGATAGGAACGGCCTCCAAACGCCCTGTACGCTTGCGCGTAAAGCCACATCATTATTTCGCCGCCGTTCCAGAGAGCGTTATGGCGTCGTGCAACCAAGCAATCGCGTCCTGTCGAATTTAGGATAAAAAAAGACACATGGTGCTCAGCATAGAAAAAAAATTGACCTATCGCTCGTGCTATTCAATGTGACGCGACTAAGCTCTTCCTCTATGGTGGGGTCCAAGGAATTCTGGTTGGAGGTGGCGTTGCATGATTTGGCGTGCTGTTGAGAGCATTCTCGGAATGCAATACTGTTTGAATTAAATGTCACAAATACTTGTGCATTCGAATTGCTGGCCGTTTTCACCCATTAGAATTCGCATAACTATGACGGGACCACAGCGTCAGTTTGAATAAACCGAACGTTAGAATTAAGCGTGTTCGAATTAATGAGATTCGACTGTACTAAACTTCAAAAATTGTTTTCTGGGAACATATTAATCAGTAATATGTATTGGGTTATGTTTTTGCATTCTCGATCATGAATGTTGGCACAGGAAAATTGTTCGATATCGGATTGTATCGCGAGGTTCTACTATAGAGTGACTGCAGTTTACTCAAGTATAATTTCAAAACGGGTATTCTGCCACTTACCTGTTCTCTGCACTTATCCATAACCTTCCAGCAGCATTTCAGAGCTGGGAGGTGTTTATGAAGTGCTATAATAATTAGCTGGAGGATTTCGCTGACGCCCCAAGGGCCCCATTCGTGCCCCATGAAGGGAGTTAGATAGTACCCATCCAGACATGCAACTGGCTTTCTCGAGCATTGCAAATGATTTTACTGCTCATATTGCGAAACCTGCCGTGGTTGCGTAGTTGATTTGGTGTTGCACTGCTAAGCGCGAGGTCGCAACATCCCGGCCAGGGCGGCTGCATTTTGTTGGGGGTGAAAGGCAGACACCAATGTACAGTGGAACCCTGGTTATACATCCCCTGGTTTTGCGATGACCCAGGTTTTACGACGGATTAGCGCTGTCCCGGCGACGTCCCCATAGAAGCAATGCATTAAAAACCCCGGTCATCCGATGCAATTTTACGCCTGAGCCACATTATATGACGACCCTCGCGAAGCCTGGGACGGAACAGTGGACGAGAGAAAAGTGCCGCAGGTCTCTTTCCTTGATCCGTCTCTTTCCTTCTCCACAATCACTTTCTCCCTCTCTTCTCGGCGGCGTTGCCTCTCGTCGCGTTAGTGAAGCGTTTCTCTTCCAGTTTTTCAGCAGCAGATCGCCGACAAGGTAGCGCGGAGAGGCCTAGGTTTGTCGCATGTGTTCTTCGCTGTAATCCTAGCGACCAGCGTTCAGCGGAGGTTTTGAGTTGTGTAGAGCAACGTGACGCACAATGTCCCAAAAGCGAACAGATCTGTCGCTTGGTGATAAGCTGAATATTATTCGGGAATCGGAAAAGTCGCATGGAGCCATGAAAGCCAGCATTGCCCGAGACCTTTAAGATACCCGAATCTTTGCTTAAGACGATCCTGGCAAACAAAGCGGTGATAATGCAGAATGCCAACAAGTTCGGGCTCAAGTGGAAAGTGCCAAAATGACAGCATGCGAACATGGAAAAAGTTCTCAAGTGGCTGCATCAAGCACGGAGCTCTGCGGTCAACGTTAATGGCACCATTCTAAAAGAAAAGGCGGACCTTGTGGCATTGCGTCTGGGAATCGACGACTTTCAGGCATCGAACGGCTGGCTGGATCGCTTTAAAAAAACGAAACAGGATGGTGTACAGCCGCTCTTGCGGAGAAAGCACTTTCGTGGACGTTTCGACGGTGAACGAGTGGCTGTAGTCGCTGCCGGAGATTATTGCTGCATACAAGCCGTGCGCCGTTTTCAACGCCAATGAGAGCGGTATTTTTTAGCATATGCAACCCGGGCAAACCCTTGCGTTTAAAGGTGACAGCTGTCCTGGTGGCAAGCGTAGTAAAGAGCGTGTGACGGCATTATTCTGTGCTGACAAGGACAACTCCGAGAGGCATCCCTGCTTATGGTGGGAAGTTTGCAAAGCCACGGTGCTTTAAAGGCCTTGCGAACCATGGCAGACGGGATCATGCGCCATGGATCTTTCACCCATCCAGCGAAGTCCTGCAGCGAGGTACGCTTCATTTTATTGGCAGGTGTGAATTCATGGCAGCCACTAATAAGCCATTCGGGGTAGAGCGCCCGAATTCCAGCTCTGATTGGCTTGTTCGAACAAACATCGAGCGGCTGGAGCTGCGATGTCATGCCACCGGCTATCATGCCAAGGCCGTTTTTGCATGCAGCCAGCTTGTCCTCGACGCGTTGGTCAAGGTGGCACCTGAATGCGTCGAGCACAAGCATCCCAAGCTGCCGCCGCCGAGTCTCGTCTGCCAAACATCAGTCCATTGAACGACCAAGTCCGTGGTCATCCAACCTTTTTCATTTGCGCGCACAATCACGCCACTTGGGAACACGATTTCTTTCAGGAACGTCTTCTGTCTGAAGATATGGGGGCAGTGCAACAAAGCATTACGGTGACTAGTTTTTTCGTGGACTTGCTTAGCCCCATTCTATTCAACGGTTGTCGTGGCAGGCATGTCAAAGTGGAGCGGCGTGTGATCGGCATTTCCAATCTGTCCGAAGTGGTAGCAGTTTCTATGGCACAACATCGAAATGTACAGCTGAAAATTGCAATTTCTTTTCATATTCAGGTTTGCCCTGAACACAACAGGTCAGCAGCTTTTCATCGGTTAGCCTTTTATATATACGGAGTGTTGCCTTCCCTTGGGTCTTCGTGAGCAAGGGTGTGTGGGTTGGTGCAGGTTCACCCAAGGCCTGTGCTTGCACCACGATGCTGCTCCATCAGGGCAGTACTTGTGGCTGCTCGAACCATCCGAGGAGCAGGAATGAAAATACGCCTACATTGCCTGGTGCATTCCTTTTACACTGCCCCTGTTGCTTATGGTGGCAACCTGGTATATATATAGGTTTGCAGCTTCTGGATCACTGGATCATTTAGCTTCTCCCCTCTTGGCAGTGGCTCCTTTAGCTTGCGAAGAGCAGTTCCCAGGCGCTTTGCTACATGATTGGTGCAGGTTTCCTTTTCAATATCTACAGCACCACCATAGACATCTGCCTCTACAACTGCGGTGTAGGCTTTGGAGTCTCCCTCGCTCAAGAATTTCTTGAAGCGCAATGGTGTGTCCTAGGTCAGGCTCCCTTGCCATATTCATACGGCGGCTTCCGCTTCCATTGCACGAGATTAACAATGAGCATTTTGCTCACACACTGGGCCATGAAATGCTTGCCAGATTTCCTCTTCATCTGGCAGGGCGTTATGCCGACTGCAGGCTAGGCAAAAATTGGACAGGACTTCAAAGTTCAGTGTCAAGGGACACAACAGTTCCAGTACCATTGTGGCTTTATGGCCTCCTTTGTGCCACGTACCGTCATACATGACGGCAATTTTGTCCCCGCCCGCGTCACTCGCTGTGAATTGCCTGGCTCGCGCAAGATTTTCGGCGATAGCATTCATTGCCACGTCATCAACTTTCCGGGCGATGGCAGCAAAAGATTTGTGATGCATTAACTTTTGCAATCCGAAAACTGCAGAAAATCTGACCAACTGCTTGTAGCCAATTCCAATTCCTACTGAGTGCGCGGCCACAAGAGCTTTCACATTGACAGCGAAGCTATCGCGTGCACTCCCGTTGTCGTAGGCTCTGGTTGCGCGCGGTCCGTCGCCTCCAGCACTCGTGCTAGCCTCCCCGTCCAGAGAAATGCGCTGTGATGTGTACGTTGCTGAAAGAAGGCGGCAAAACAAAGAATGCACGATCAAAACGACCCCAAGATTGAGCAGGCAGGCCATACGGGCCGAAAATGGCGCGCGCGTATAGTTTGACTTCATTTTGGCATTTGCACATGTTTTGTGCCCCGCGGTGGCCTCAAAAGTAGCGCTTTTTACTTTGCGGTTGAATTAGGTGCTGATAATTAAAGATCAGGTAGATTGAGACACACAACCCAAAATATTGTTTTTCAATTATTGCGATTTTTCGGTTTTCGAGGACCGCTTCCCCCCTTACTTGGGGTCTCACAATTCAGAGGCTGTCAGCTGTCATAAATTAAAAGCTATAACAGACAGCACAAAAATATCAAATGTGATATCAGCTTAATACATGATTTACCCACCGAATTTTATTAAATTCGTTCCATAAATATTGAAACTAGCTTTCATTGCCACGTGCATACCAAGAGTTGTGCCCTCAAGAGTGTCCTTGTACGCTGTTCCAGTACGCCAAGCGCCTTGTGCTGGACCTCATCACAGAAAAGGAGCTGGAAGTAAGTCTTAGCTTTTCTCCAACTTTACATGCAGAAGCATTGTCCCTCCAGATGTGCCCCCCCCCCTTTCCATCTTTAGGGATCAGTGGTGTGCTTTCCCTGTTCCCTGACAAGGGAAGGTACAGCATTTGCAGCCACAGGGCATGGTCTGTGTGCTCAGCCTGGAAGTAGTGCGGGGCATACTAAAACCCTGTGCCACATGTGCTTACTTTAGCAGCCCCAATATAGGTCATCTTGTCATAACTACTGTATTTATTCTTGATATGATCTCGTTATCACTTTTGAATTTATCTCATGATAGCATGTTATGATAGTGCCTCGAGGTGGCTCCAGCTGCCTCGTGTCCGCGTTGCTCGCGATCGGGCTAGGTGCGAGGAGAGCAAAAAGCGTGAAGCGCAGCGGCGCCCACCCTTCGCCCCCCTCTCAGCGAACGATTATTGATCCGTTGTGGTGGCTTAATAACTAAGGCAATCTGCTATCGAGCATGAGGTTGGCCCACCTCGCAGTGCCACGAAAGCAGCAGTGGACAGCCCTGTTGATAGAAGGCGCCGCTAACAAAGTGCGATTGTGTAGTGCTTGAAACAAAGCTGCAAGTTTTGCAAGGCCTAAATTGCGAGTTCACACAGAAGTGCTTCGATCATGACTGCCACAATCGGGGGCCAGCCGGTGAGACTACCGAGCAACGACAAAACAGGTGGTGCTTCGATGTTTTTGAATGCAGATAGTGGTGCCTAGCTATGCGAAGAGATTGCGGCGATCAATGCCGAGACAGACAGCGGCGTTGTGCAACGGGGGTGACAAGATTGGCAATGACCTGTCGTTGACACCGACCCCGATGCTCACGCATAGTGCACTGTCGTCTATTGAGTCATCCATTGATTTCCTTCACGTTTTACTATTGCCACTAGCGTTCGCACAGCAGCTGGACAGCGCAGTTGTGAACCGCTAACTCCTACGAAAGCAAATGCGTATTTCCGACTATTTCAGCCCACTTAACGCGTCATATATGCTGATTAGAAGTATAAACATTTTATTGTTTACTGGGTACTTTATGCAACGTGTATTTTTTAGATCAAATGGCAAATTTGGTTTCGTAGTTAGAAAGGTATGTTCGGTAGCTTTTTTTTTATGGTGGTCCAGATGTAGCGATGCCAGTGTGTCCGATCTGTCACTACAGCATGACAAAACGCCTTGAATCCAGCTGCATAATGGATCTCTTACTTGATGGTGGCAAGTTCGGGGTGCAATAATTATGTCAGGAAAAGAAAAAAAAACACTGATTGGAAAAGTCGGGTGCTTCATTGTACGAATAAATATAGCAGGTGGAATTTTTATTATGAGAGGCAATGGGTTGAAATATGCTGTGTGTATAGTTTCTGCTACTGATGTGGGCGAGCAATGAGGTAGGAACTACTGAGCTATTTTCAAATGATACCCGAGATTTCCTGATTTGTGGAGATTGATACTAAAGTGTGTGAAGGCTGCCTTACTTGAAGCTTTTGTGACTGGCCGCTGGCAATCTGCTCTGGGGTGAAATTACCGTACTTATTCGAATCTTGGCCGCTAGTTCAGATCTAGTCGGCTCAGATTTGAGGATTTTGAAAATTGCGCCAGTTCGTAACTGAAACTGATAAATATGGTGCATAGCTAGCGCTATGTAGAAAAGTCAGCATCGCAGCCACTACCACCCGGGCTAGTAGCCCACCGAAGTGCACGAGCGATGTTGTCGCTCTGACCTGTGTCGCATTGGAGCTGGTTCTTTATTATGTGGTATTGGCGTGCGGCATGGCATTATCGTAATGGCACCAAACAGGTTAATGTCACTATAGTGCTGCTTTCAAACAAAAAGTTGTGTTAGCCGCAGAGGCATAGTAAGCGTGGCGGGACTTCAGCATCGATGAGAAAAACGTCCATCGTTCGAGGGGGCAACGAAAGACGCTTTTGCGTGTGCTGCAATGAGATCACAGCGATGAAAGTAGCCATGCAATAACTGCTGTTCGCCGAGATCGTGCCGCGTTTCAACGAGTGCGATGCCGTACTGTCTGCGCATGCATGGGTGTGCGGACGCGAGCTTGCTCGCATCTGCAAGCTTACATGTCGTTCTGGGCTATAGGGACGAGGCTAGCGGCAGTTATGATGTAGAGTGAGCTTGGCATGTTCATATTAAATAAATGCTGTTATCATTTTGTAAATGCTGTCCACACTTTTTTGTACGGCCTACACTTGAGGCAAGTTTTTTTTTCTGGCTTCGGACATTCGGGGGTCGGCTTAGAATTGGGGCTGGCCTAGATTCGAGTAAATACAGTGATAGTAACGTCCACCCAGACAGCGACCCCAAATTGAACCCCAGAAATTGTATTTCCGGCTTTATTTTCATGAAGCCAGGTCGCCATTTAGTTGTATTGCTAATTCACACTACAGCCATTATGGCTCCATTTTCAAGCCTTAGGCTCTGGTAATGCCTGGCAGAAAGTAACTTTCAGCCATTTGGCTTTAACATAGTATCTTTGACTCAGGCTGGACACCACTAACCATCATGTTAGAAGGCGACTGAAGTCATTACAAAGGGAAACTAAACTTTGAAAAACCACCTTTAGAGCTTGAAGCATGTGTACAACACAGCAGCTGTTAAATTGTGTTTAAGGCGAAGGAGATTTCACAATTTTCCAGTTGTGCGCCGTTAAGGTTTGTTTACCATTCATGAATTTTGGGCTTCGGCATCCTTGAAATATTTGAGTTGTCCTTTCATGTTGAGTAATGTTCTGTAAGGACCTTGAACTTCCCACTGCCCAAATAGGTTTGAAACAAGCGTTTCAATGGTGACATCTGTGTCGACTAGTAAAAGCATTCCTTGTGTGCCACTTCACTGCAGTCGCCCATGTTGAGGCTTGTGTAGTGTTCCTTTTGCTCGCCTTTTTTCGCATGAAGAAATATGGCGCTGCAGCTATCTGAAGGATCAATCTACTGTTTACAGCTGTACTAAGATGGCGGTGCTTCATAATTGGAAAAGTTGTCTGCTGTGAAACTGCACTTCCTTGTCCAGTTTTCAAAAACACGCTAAATATAATGTACTTCTTAATATTTCTGAGCATAAAGATCTGAGGATAGTTAGCGAGAATTGCCATGTCTCCCTGAATATTGAATTTGCCAGTTTGTTTGGGGCTGAATCTTTTTATTGCACATACTTCAGAATGGGCAGGAGCCAGCATAATCAATGAACAGGGGGATTTTAAATGTCTTGGCTATTTCGTTCTGGCGGTTCCTCAGAATGTCCGTCGTGGCTATGGTGGGGTCGGCCCTGGTGGACCCGGTGGTGGCGGTGGTGGTGGCGGCGGCGGTGGAGGCGGCGGTGGCGAATATGGTGGGCCTCCCGGAGGTGGTCCTGGCGGAGGAGGTCCTGGTGGTGCTTCCCAAGAAGTTCTGGTGCCCAAGCAGGCAGTAGGCGTGGTGATTGGCAAGCAGGGGGACATGATCAAACGCATCCAGCAGGAGACTGGGGCCCGTGTCCAGTTTCAGCAGCCACAAGATGACAATGCCCCTGACCGCGTCTGTCTGCTCACTGGCGGTCCTGACCAAGTGCACCACGCTGCCTCGTTCATTGGCGAGCTCATCCAGAGTGTCCTGGTGAGTGGAGGGTGTGACTGTGAGCAATGGCTTATCTCTGGTGCTGGGCAAGGCTTTGTAACAAGAAACGAGGTACCTTGGTAGCTCAGTAATGACTTCAAAGAAATGGTGTTGGTGTAGATGGAGCTAGATCACACTATGGCTGTGATTGAGTGTGCATAATTTCGGACAACTTTCACACTGGAAAAATGCCGACAATGTATACTACCTTACCCTACATTGCTTCTGTAAGCATGCGTGACTGCTGCAAACACTTCAGAATGCAGCATGCATTCACACATGGCCGTCGAACTTAAGTATTAGCTACATGTTGATTTTTCACATTTCAATTCAAGTAACTTTTGTACTGGATTTATTATCGTTGAGGCTAGACTAAGGTGTTATGCATGAGTATAGTAGCACCTTGTTCATAACCTTTAAAAAATGTACTGCTTGCAAAAACTTGCAATCTGAGTTTAGTGAAAAATTTGTCACTCAATTGTAGTTGACATTACAAAATGCAAAGCGTTGCACAAATTGTTGTAACACGAGCTGTCGACATGTGCCAAGCTGGTTTGGGCCCAGGATGACCCAAGAATTTGACCAAGTCAGCAGCTTCTTTAGACAGGGGGCGTTGAGCTGCTGCACAAGGCCTATCGAACTACCGTATTTAGTTGTATAATGATCGCACCTTTTTGTAAAAAAATTGACGCAAATTCAGGGGTGCGATCATTACGCGGGTTAAATTTCCTGCAAAAAGGAAACTTTTTTTCATCCCGCGTTTGCTGCGGGATGACAACAGGTCAACGGATCGGCAGCTGCCGCTGTAACAGTGCAGGGTACACCAACACAAAAATGGCGGCCAGCGGAGCAAGCCGAATGCGCTTTTTTCTTCTCATGAGTACATTACGCGCCTTGAAACAGTATCTTCTATGTCAGTAATGAATAATATCGTTACTATCGGCAAGTTTGCGGCAATAACGTAGCCATGACCACTTTGAGGGGACAGAAACAGGTGGGCGCGCTTAGCTGCCAGTGACAAACCCATGGCGGGTATGCTGCGGAAACTGCGGCATTTGTCTTCACTACTGTCTTTATACGGCATGCTTCTGCTATGTGTGGGCGAATATCTTAGCTGTGTCAGAAGCGTGAGCGTAGTGTAAACGTGGCTACTATCGCTGCCGCTCGCAATTAGTTGTGGCCCACAAGTGCAGACAAGAATCGAAGGGCGCCTTCTTTTGTTGTTGTTGACCACAGCCATTATAAAGCTTACAAATAATAAAGCCAACTCAAGTTTGATTGTAGCTTTCGTTTTTCATGCAAGTATGGAGAATGATCAAAGGAGTAGAATGGGTCGTCTGCTTAAGGGGAGAGGCTCCTCGAAACAACTTTTTTTATTATTTGTACCAGAAACTTCAAAATTCAGCCAATTAGTTTTTTATGCAGATTTCAAATATGCAATTAGGTTTTGTGTAGCTGCTATAGTTCTCGAGTTATACTATACTGAATGACAAATTATAGTGATCTTGACGGGCACTTTTTTATGAATTAAACTTTCACAAAAAGTACTGTGCTATAGCTCATTTAGCTCTTCATAGATCGCAGGGTGCCGATATCTAGTCAAAAAACGTGTTCAGTTATTGGAAGTGGGACAAAAAAATTTTGACACTTCAGCCATTGTTTCTTTCAGTTCCCCGAGACATAACTTTGTACTATTGTAATTATTTACGACTGATATTGAAATTTCAAGTAGATATCGGCATTCTACGTACCTTCAAGAGTATGTATGCCAAATTTCGTTAGTATACACCAATACTAAGTGTACAAAAAGCTTCCCGGAAGACACGAAAATATCAAAAAATTTGAAAATGAGAAAAACAGGTTTGAAAGTTTCAAAACCTTCTATTCTTCAAAATCCAATTGTTTTTGCATGAATCTTCGTCACACTTAGAAATAGCATGGACTGTCTTGTGATGCAGCAGTTTTGAAAGGCCGATGATCGCACAAAATCGCAAAAGCCGTCATATCGAGCACCTATAGCGCGCGCTGCCAAAACAGCTTTCACGTTTATGGCAAATCCGTCGCGCGAGCTCCCGCTGTCCTAGCGAGTGTTCGCCCCGGGGTCACCGCATGCAACGGCTGAGATGATCCGCTTCGACGTGTGCGTGAATGAAAGCACAGATTCAGGGCAGTCAGGATTTTTGCAGCGTAGCTCTAGGTACGACGACAGTCCTTTGCGCTTCTCAGCTACTTCTCGGACAGCGAGTTTCCGTTCACGGCAAGTGGGGCATGCCGAACCTGTCACCAGTGCCGTGAATGCGCCTATCTCGCACAACACCGTGTTAGCAGCAGGGGCACCGTCAGACCTTGATTCGCTTTTGCAGAATTCCATCTTTTTCTGCGATGCACTGTTGAAATCCACAGCAGCGTCAATTTTGCCACTGTCGCGGCGGCCGGTGTCGGCGGTAGGCCTAACCGACGTTGGAGCGTCGCGGGCGCCGTACTCTGCTGTCGTTTTTTGAACGCCGTTTCCCTTGGTACTTGTGCCGAGTTCAATAATTCCGGGCGTCGAAACTGCGCTTTTTCGGGCTAGTCATCTCAAGAAAACGCGGAGAGAACACGGGAAACTATGCGGCTAGCGAGAACGCGCTGCGGCGGTGGTTCGGATTTGCTTCACAAAAGGAGCACCGCCGTCCAATGGCGGGGCCGCGCTGCATGGCGCGCAATTCAGAATGCGCGACAGTCTCGCCTTCTTTCTCGTTTTTCTTTTATTCGCCGTTAACATACGAGACCGACAGCCATTGAACCTTGGAGGAAAGGGCTGACGCTGCACGCCCCAACGATTGCAAATGGCGGGCAGCGACGCTCGATTGCGTGAGAACGATGTTAACGGCGCGGACTTTCTAAACTTTCGGTGGACTATATAGAGTTTCCGCCGCTCACTTAGGCGCATTTTTTGGCGACTTCTCGTGCGAATTTCGGCCTGATATTTACAGAAATAAAAGTTTATAGACCAAAGATGACAATGTAGCTTAAAACAAAAAATGGCTGTGGCTTAGCTAAGGTTAAGCTCAGGATGCGAAGCATACTAGCCTTTATTTTAGTTGTTGAACCACTGTTTAGCCTGGTGAACTGCTGTTGCTTGGCTATATTTGGTTCGGCTAGACGAAGAAACAACTCATGCGTTACTCTGCTTCGCCTTCAAGAGTGGAACGCGACAGCGTTCCCGTCGACCCGCCAAGGGGCGTAAGACAATGGGCTACAGCGCAGCGACTACGCGCCCCGCATTGGACGCGGTGAGCGTCGAGCAACGCAGCGTTCGGCGCGGCAACGAAATGTGCGCCTGAGCAAGTGACGCACGCCTGAGCCTTAGAAACAGCTCGTTTCTAAGGCAACACCGCATTCACTAGAGGTGCTTTTGTACCGCTTTGAAGCATCGTACTCGTGGCTCAGTGGTAGCGTCTCCGTCTCACACTCCAGAGACCCTGGTTCGATTCCCACCCAGCCCATCTTGCAAGAGTTGAGCCAAAGCCACCTATAAAATCAGTCTCTGTAGCAAGCCGCAACCTTCGCTTCTCATTCCAACGAGCAGCTCTGTCCTCCAGGAGGCATCTCACCTCGTGAGTGTCTAGCAGAGGCAAGCGCAGCTGCTTATATGCTGCCGCGACGCCGCGATCGACGGCGCGAGTTGGAGCCCCGTTTCTGCTCTCTCGTGACGTCACGGTGTCACGTGGTATTGAAGGCGACACCGCCGCGCCTGAGGAGCTGGGTTGAGCTCTCGTAATATGCTTCGCATAAAAAGTGAATTTTTTTTAGAAAACCGCGATTTTTTGACCCGCGTCTCCCCTTAAGAATGTTTGGTGCGTGCAGACCGCTTGGTATGTCTTGAAGATTCGTTTGCGTACAATCGGAAGCATTCGACAGATGGTACGCGCGATCATAATTAGCTAGACTTGGCACATAACGCATCACTGCTGCAAGTTCGGGGTGTGATCATTCCACGGGAAAGAAAAAATTAATTTTGACGACAAAATTCAGGGGTGTGATCATTACGTGAGTGCAATCATTATGCAAGTAAATACGATAGTTGGCCATGCCAGGATTTTATGCTGCTAGAGCAAAACTAGACTCTCTCATCGCGCTGCCTGCACAAGGAACGGCGTATGGGTTATCGCATATTACAATCAAATGCCTTTGTAACGAAGTGCTTGGGGCCTCCTTAATTATTTGTTTTAAAGGTCATTCATTGCACTGCTCACAATAAAACTGGGAGAGTATTAGGTCATTATACAGGTCATGTATTATGGGCACTCAACTGTAGATGTGTGCAGTACATGTCCAGCCCAGTTTGTAAAAGATGGCGATGTTCAGGCATGAACTATTGCTTGCTGTCAGAAGAAGCACGAGCACCGTATTCATGATTCTTATAACTGGCCACGCCACGATCATGAAGGCGGGAGAACCAGTGGCAATACTGGTCAACATAAACAAGTTAGGGACCGTTTTCCACTGTAAACAACTCGTAAAGGAGGGCTTTGCATGCCCAACCAAAACCCCGCATGACAGTGAAACAGCACTGTAGAAGTTGCAGGCATTGCCGAGCTTTGGGAGTATGTCGCTACTGACAATAAAACGGGTATTGCTTCGATGGAGGAGTTTGTATGCAGGTAGTACTGCCTCATTCTGTAAAGAGATGGCCTTGACAGACTGAGGCGACAGTTGCTCACTTATTTCATGCATGCTAACGGATTACTGCGAGTGCTTTTGCCGTGGCTGGACATGATTCACACCATGGTTTTAAACCTGAAACTGCCGATTTTAATTCAGCGCTTCTAACTCCTGACGTACTGTTTCGAGGTACAACTAAATGTTCTGTTTTTCAATAGCATAAGTGGCAAATTGGGTTTGCAGCCACCAAGGTATGTTCGACAGCTTTTCTTTTTAGGGCATTCCAGATTGGTTTTGCTCTTTTTGATATTGTTCCAAGTGAACTATAGATTAAATACAGCGAATACAATCTCCGAATTATACTTTGGATGTGGTTGGTTGTTCGAACAGCTTCCATGCACTGCCACTTGTTAGATTGGTGTAAACGACTGATATTTCAGACTCTTTAAGGTGCAGCATTCTATATTTGAGACTCCGCCTGCATGACCATATGCTATGGAGAGAAATTGAAAGAGCACTGCATTTGTTATGTTGCCAGTGCCTCCTCGACACTGAAACTATTGAAGGACGCTATTGTGGCAATAGCTTAATTTATCGACAAGGCACCAACTGCACCCAAGCTGCCAAATGTGAAGGTTGTACTTCTGCAGCTGGCATTTGTTCCTCTTTGTGGTTAAGGGGAGGGGGTGACATGGGTCTCGAGGCGAAAAAAATTGATTTTTTTGAAAATAACATTTTCAGTACCTACAGCTCCTGTTCCTTTATTTCACCAAGTTTCACACCTTGCGGAAGAGTATTTTGCCCGCAATATCAATTGATAACATCACTGTCAGCTGAATTCCGTGCAAAAACAAAGCTTTTTTTCGCGGCGCGTAGCTGTTTTCCTATGTGCCTGCGCAATCGCAGCCATCTTGGTCTCTTTGGAAAGAGGAGCCTTTCTTCAGTTTCCCGCCAAAAGTGACTCCGCCGGCTTGCCGGTGACGGTGAAATCAGGAAAGAAAGAAGTCCAAACACGTGATCCCATTCGTCAACTAGCGCGTGTGATCAGAAACGCGTGCTCTGGTTGGCTGCGTGAGGTTCCTGTCTGCTCCGTTCCGCAGGCGACGTGACGGTGTGTCTCGTAGGTTTGTGGCAAATGTGCAATGATGACTGATCCACCAGGGAAGTTCGCCACGAGGCCCAACTACGGCAGAAACAAGCGATGAGCTTATAATTTCCAAAAGCGTTCCATTGCTTTGGAGAACATTCATAATCGTTCGCATCGTCCGCTGCCAACCGTAACTGATGCCGAAGTAAACCTAGCCAGCTCACCGAGTGTGTGTTCTGGACAGCAACCGCGTTCGGCGTGACACTGCAATGTTGCAGCGTGCGGATTTGCTGGAGAGGGAGATGAATGCTGAAAAGTACTTCCAAGTTCTTACGTCAACCCCAGCGATAAAGCGAAAGTTGGATTTGCTCACTCGCGCCGACGGCGTTGCAGCCGCACTAGTCGATGCTATTGTCAGTAGGACTCCATGAATGCACTGATGTCGTTTGTCAAGTGCAAGGTGTGTGGTGGTAGCGTTGCAGTAGACAAAAGCGAACGGGAATATGGCCTCACCATAAATATCGTTATCACGTGCGTATGCTGCAGTGGTATCGCGTCGGCGTGGAGCTCGACCCACTTGAACGGCAACCTTGATGCGCGCGATGCAAGCCACCAGGAATCGGCAAACGGCGCTAAACGATGTTTTTCACACATTTGGGTGGCCGTGGTCAGAGCGAGTACATTCCTGGTGGCTTTTAGCCATTTTCACGGCAAAATAGTGGAAAATTATTTCTGCGCTTTTGATTAAAAGAATGTATTTCTTGTTTTCTCAAAACACTGATTTTTGACTTGCTGATTTGCAGCAGTGATACAGTCGCCGACCGTTTATTCGGACCTCACGGGGACTCCAGAAATGTCAGAATAAACAGATGTCCGAAAAAGCAGATTAAGAAAAAAAACGAAATCTTTTATTTCCACGCACTTATTCGGGCTCGGCAGTAGGCTTGAAGAAATCGTGAGTGCACGCTGTTCCGTTTACGCGCAATCAGATAAGCGTGAATCTCGGAGAGGGTCGTACTGTCACTATAGGCGGCTGAAAGCACAGTCACTGCTTGTGCACGCTCCGCATGCGACGGCAGCGTAGCACATGGTGCGTAATCATCCGGCGGAGCAGCAGAAACCTGACGAACGATCTCATCATCGTCGAGTTCTGCGCATGTCAGTACAGCAGTGTCAGTACTTGTGAAACTGTCAAATGAGACGGTGTCCGGAATCGCAATGCAACCACTGCGCAGGTCTCGGCAGAATATTTTCCGCGTCAGTAGGGAGCACATCGGAAGGCGACAAATCTTAGGCCTCCCAGCACCCGCTTGCCGGCATTCCCCAGCGCAGTCTGCGCGGGCACTGTCGGCGCCATTAGACACTTGACGTGATGTTTCCGTACGCCGCGTTGGATCACCGAAACCTCGGCACAGCACACAACGCAAACACCACCGTGCCGACACCAGTCGCACAAACGAAAAACGTGCTGCTCGCAGCATCGTGTGCGAAAAAAAGAAATCGGCTGCTGGATTGTCTTGACATGGCTTACTAAGCTGAAACCGGAACTGCTGTACGACCACTCTATTGAACCAGGCAGAAACGATGATGAGCGGGGATTTCCAGTAGCGCCAATTCGTGGGGCAGCAAGGAGGCTCCGTTCAAAACAAAAACGGAGTTCAGCAAATCGAACTATGCACCGGTCAGAGTCGGTGCATGATGCCCTCGATCGAGTTGGCTCAAGGAGTGTCCGAAAAATCAGACGAGTGGTTGCAAGGTGTCCGAACTTTCGGCAGTTGTTATACATTATGGTCTATGGGGAGAATGGCAGTGCCACGAAGCTGACCGTATAATCGGACATGTCCGAATTTTTGCAGTCCGGAAAATCGGTCGGCGACTGTATCTCTGCCTTCAAGACATGTAGAGCCATAATGTTTGTTTTGGCTTACTTGTAGCTGAGTGTGCAAATTACACAATGGTAGGATCAGATGTTGGAACTTATGCTTTAAAATTTTTCAGTTCTGCTTTAGATCAGACAGTAGGGAACTCGCATTTGGAACAGTGAATATTGTGTTCCCTATATTTGTTCCCTACTATGAATTTTTGTAGTGCGGGTATTCTTCTCTTGTTTCTGCAAATGATGAACAATGAATTTCATTTATCTTGAGAAGTAAATGGCCTATTCGAAAACGAGTTACATATTTGAAATCATCACAAGAATCTTAGTGAGGTTGGAAAGTTTAATAATATTGGTGAAGAAAAGAAAAAGGACTGTCGTCGCATTGCTAGTGTGGAGAGAAAGCGAATGTCCTCGGCAGCTGCAAAGCAGCGGCAGCGAGGAAATCCCCATCCAGATTATTCCCCTAGAGCCTTCTGAGCCATTGGCTATGACAATTTCATGCATCCAGGAGAGTAAAATGCTTTTTTTTTTCACATAATGGCAAGTTTTTTGTTTTCACTTTTCTCAACACGTTTTTTTTTGGTAATCAGCAATTTTCTGGGAAGCATAGTTACTTGCCTAATCATCCAATTTGAATAATTTTTACTTTATCTGGCTCTCGGGGAGTGCAGTAAGTCTATAACATATTTCTGCACCTTGACATATTGAAATTTTGAGGAAAGTAAAAATATATATTGCATGTCAAGTTACAAATTCGAACTTCTGCAACTTTGGATAGAACAGAGGTAGAAACACAAGACAATGCTTGCTGCACTCCTTCAGTGTTCAGGAATATTTTCACGTAACTTTTACATTTCTTACTGCAAAACATTTTCTTCCAATCATCCCGAAACATGGGAACAGGAAAAATTGTATAAAATATTTTTTACTTACAAATTTCTTTCCTCTAGCAGCAATATCAATAATGGTATTGCTCGAGGCTCAGGTCCCCCCTTAAATAGTGCGGGATTTCGATTGCCATGGATGGCACCGAGGATGAAATGCCTTGTTCTGTTGATGGCGCTAAGGAGTTGTCTGATAGCGACGTAGAACGATATCTGTTGGCCCACGCGACTCGTACCGGCGCAGTGAAAATCTTTGCGGCAAGGTACGCCGCTTTCATTTGTTTTTATTCATCCCAACTTTAGTGTATTGGGAATAAATCTGTTTTTTCCAAACGAGAGAAAATTCGATTCCTATATGGAAGCAGAAGGTGCGCGGTATTGTACTCTTTTTTGTCATGGAAAACGGGTGCCTGTTACAATCGAGGTTTTCAATTTTCTTATGTTGGTCACGAAAAATCTGTGTGCGTCTGAATCGAGTAAATACGGTATTCCTTCCACAGGGGCCTTGAAACGTAAATAAAATGATCTTTTTTGGTTACATCCGCTTTTTCAGCAAGATATACATTTTTTTCAACAATGTATAGAACAATCTTTGATGTTGCTAACAATAAAACACTACTAAGCCATTACAGTGAAAGCTTCTTTTATTGATCCATTGTAGTGGCTCAATGACTAAGGCAATCTGCTATTGAGCATGAGGTTGCCCTGGCATGGTGGCCACATTTTAATGGGGGTCCATGAGTTATGGAAGTATTTTATTTCTTTATCAACTTTCACAAACTACACAGGCTTCAGTTTCTACTGCTACATTTAAACATCCAATTATATTAAAACTAGTTTCCTAGATGAATAATTGCCCTGTATTCGTTGCTCAATCAGTAACTATTTCTGAGAGAGTTGTGATATCATGAATTGATACTATAATTAATAAGGAGGCCAGTGCTGCTTTTACAGCACAATGAAGGAGCAGCAAAAATGTCGAAATTACACATTTTGACTCTGAGAATTAAATCTGCTTTTGGCACTGCTAACCCAAGTCCAGATATGCCACTGCAGCAAATTATCAACATGGTCGAAAACAATCATTTCAAAAAACTATAAAAAATTTTGATGAGATGTAAAAAATAATTTGCATATTAGAGCTATAGTCTTATTGACTGTCTGAATCCATGTGCTGCTTTTTGAAGGCACGTTGCCTATTCTCGGTGGACACACTGCCGATCCCACAAAATAAACTAGTGGTGGGTTTCACACACCTGCCATGTACGCGTGAAGCCGGGATGCCCGATGCTTGTTAGTCACTTAGCACTGATTCCCAGTCTTGCACTGACATCTCCTCGTAAGCTGCACACACAAGCTGAATGGCAACATCATTCCTCTGTTCACCTTGGTCCTATTTACTTTGTCCTTCTATATCTTTCAGTTTGCAACCACTAGCAATGCTCTCACTGCCTTTAAACGTGCAGTGGTTAACATTGTTGTGTTGCATGGAAGGTACGTGGTGCCTGTGCATTCTATAAGAAAGTTTCGTTCTCGTTCCATTGCCAGAGCATACATATTCTGTGGTCTTGTCTCTCTGTTTTAGCTGATGTGGCTGCAAAACGTGTGCTGTGCGGGGCACAAAGCTGCTGTCCATTGTGCTTAGTGTGGAAGTAGTGGCTGCGCCAAGGTAAAATGGCGTACACCCAACTGTGCAGCAGAGTAACACTGCTCGGCCAATCGTGTGGTACCCTGTCATCATGTGTGCTTAACAAAGTCTATAAGATTGTGTGTTGGTGCGGCTCGGATGGTCTTTCGAGAAAGTCGGTGAGCATGAACAGCCAGTGGCAAAGAAAGGCGATAGTGGCCAAGAAGGCTGCAATGGGAGACTTCAGCACCAGCTGCGCAGCGAGGAGACTATATTTGCAGTTCAGCAAATATTAAGTGAACCAGCCTGACAAAATGCTATTTCAATTCAAATACCCAAGAAGTTCAAAATTTCCAATACAGGGCATTAGTTGCTGTGGAATCCAAAAATAACATTTCTGACATTTTAAAAACCAGGACTTTGCTTAATGGGGCGAAATCTAAGAAACACTTGTGTACTTAGGTTTAAGTGCATGTTCGGTCCAGTTGCTCAGAATAGTAATGTTGCTTATAACTCGCTGTGTAATTTCAGGACTTTAAACCCCGAAATTTAACACACTGATAGTGGTGTCTCATCCCACAGATTGTGGCCAATGCTGGATGCACAAGAGGGCACCAAGGCCAGTGGGGTGGCATTTATTGAGTGTGATGTGCAGCTCAATAATGACGGCAGAATCGTGGTTAGCGGGAAGGATGAGTGTGGCCATTCTTGTTAATGCTTGCGGTATTTCAGGTTTCGGCCACAAACTCAAATTAAGTATACAATTTTTACACAAATTTCTGTCAACTGTCTTAATTTACATTAACACTGACAGCCAAAATCCAGCAGTGGTTCTATATGCAATTCTTTGCGTAGCTGCACAGCCACTGACAGTTCAGTGTTGCTTCCAGATCTTTTCATTTTTGTAATTGGTTATGGTGTGTGCATTTTGTACGGACGGATGTGGTGTTTTGGATGTTACACGCATAGGAGCCTAAATGGGATAACTTGTGCACAATGCAGAGCAGGGTGATTTTGCGCCGGCGGGCATGAGGTCTGGTGTGGTTATCAGTGGGCCCGGCAAATTTCTGGGATGGCTACACGGCTTAACGCCTTTATGACAAAGTGCTTGAGGTCTCCAAAATGGTTCCTTATACAGCTCAGTTGTAGAGGTCATGCACCGCTCACAAGAGAACCAGGGTGCAATTATTTCTTTGTTATGCAGGCCATTTCGTTGTAGAGGTGTCTGTTGCAGTGGTTCTCGACTGTGATCAGTCTGTGTGATGTGCTGAAGCTTTGCCTTGTGTTGCTGTGTGCTAGTGCATGTGTAGCGAGTAGCTTCCACAATTCTGTCGTATGTGGCAGTGTGAGGGGGATGTTGACTGACTAGAGAGAAGCATAGTGCCATTGTAGGGGGCTGCAGTGCGGTGCAAATACGGTGGTGGCACCTTCCTCTAATTGTGTGCCTCTGCCTCTGTGTGTGTTGTTCGTTTCTGTCCGCCACAGAACCGCAGCGGATTCGCTCCGCACAGACAATTTGGATTTCCGCCACCTTTCGTGAGTCGAGCCTTTCGCCGTGGGCATTCTATTTTTCTCTCTCAACGGAGGCCTGTTCTTGGGGGAAGGGAGAGCGCTTGGTGAAGGGTGCACTTTTGTTAAGTACTGAAAGTTGCCTCTGTTTTTGAAACCTCAAAGGCTGTGGCAGCTTCATGAAGACTTTAGGAGGCACCATTGTAAAAAGAAAGTGAAGCACCGACTTGTAGTGCGTAACCCTGGCCACTAGTGTTGGCTGCTGGGCAACTTCAAGCGAGACCCTGCCGTATTTGCACTGCTGCTGTGCAGCAAGTTTTTCTAAACCTGCTACTGGTCCCCAAAGTAAAAACATTTTTAAATAAACATTGGTGTACTTGTTATAGTACCCTTTAATATTGGTTTTTCTTTGTTTAGTTTAACAAGAATTCTTGTAGCACCTCTAGACAGTACACTTCCCCTCATACTGTAGCGGTCGAATGGATTATGGTATGTTAGCTGTTATGCATGCTGTTTAAGGATGCATGACTTTTGCATTGGACTGTACCTTCATTTGGCTTTGTTTGAATGCATGTGTTTGCATGGTGGTCTTATGTTTGCCTGTGGACAGTTCATAATTGTGGTAGAAGAGGGGCAGTGGGGGAGGGCTTTTGAGTGGCTGGTGTTGTGTGCTTTGCTTTGGCATGCGTTGTGTGTACCTTGGCTGTCAGGTGCATGAATTGTCCACTTGTTTTTACCAACTTTTTTGTTCTCTTTGCATGCACTTGTCACATGGACCCGATGCTGGCATATGATGCACAGTGCTTAAGTTTCTAACAAGTGTCAGTAGTACAAATTTGCTTGCAGTGTGTTGGATCATTATACTGGTCATTTGAAGGCAGTGCCAGTGTTTATTTACCTGGACATGGTGCACTTGACTAACACCTCATTCTGGCAGGTTGTCTATTGCTGTGTGAAAGTGGGAGGCCTTGGTAACATATGTGGTTCTTTGCTATGCTAATTCTCTGTGAATGTTTATAGTCAACTTCCATTACTTTTACCCATATGGTATGTTGAGAATTGGTTTCAGATGGTATTGAATTCAGTGAATATATAATTTCAATTTTTGGAATATCTTCAGTAGTTTTTCTGACTCTTGCAATAGAGTGCCTTCTTCGTGTTGTCTTTGTTAGTTATGCAAGACACTTTTTTTTCTTATTATTAATAGGTTGGTTGATTTGGAAAGTTATTGATGTAGGCATCATAGTGAAAACGGAAATAGGTGCCCTTTGTATGACCATTATTGTTAATTAACCAGCTTGCAATATTACCTGGTGTAAATTAACTGGTGCTCATAAAAATTTTGAATAAGTCTTTCTTAGAATATTGTGGCCACGTTTTCTGCTGTAGTCTGTATCACAACTACAATATTCAATGAATGGAAGTTGACTACCTAGCAGTGCAGCATAACTTGTAACGCCTTGCATGTACAATATGTTCACATGCTAAAGCCTCAGCATTTGTTCTCAATATTCTGTGCACTGTCATTGTCATTTCAGAACACTGATCTCATCGATGCATATATGTATGTGCATATATGGTGTCAGTGTTTGTTGGCTTCATATGATATGGTCCATAGTTTTTCATAAGCGCATAGATATGGTTGATTAGGTTTGACAGTGTTGTATTGGCTTCCAAGATGCTGTGGACCATGTATAATGGTCTTAAACTTTAGTAGTGCCATTCAAAACGGGCCCTGTGTGAACAGCTGTTTTGCTGTGCGGAACGTAATTCAGTATTCACAGTTCTGCTCTTGTATCAAGATGTTGCACTTGTACAAGTTACAGAATTCATACAGTGACTTTGCATTTTCCTAGTGCTACATAAGCACTGAGTGGCAAACTGGGTCATAGTTATAATTTGATACTTGGTAGGGTGTGGGAAGGATTTCTTTTGATTGCATGGTGGAAATTGTACACCATTTCGATTGTGGGAATTGATTTGGTCTTTACAAGGCTGAGTTCAATTTCGTTAGTACGTTCATGCACCATGAATCCAAATGTATCTGTTGGAATGTAGGAAAGTTATTGTATAATTTGGAAGGTGCTGTTTTAATTCCTTGGTTCCGCAGCTTATGTGTGCTTTCTGCTCGGCAAGTGGTCGTGTTTTCCACACTCGTTGGGTGTCCAGTGTGTGTGCACAACGGGTTAACTTAATTGGTAAATTAAATGGTAAAGCAATTAATGGTTAAATAATGCTAGAGTGTGACATGAATTTTGTGTTCTCCCCATGTGGCAAGGCATAGAATTTGTGCTGTAGTCTACAGCATCATGGGATTAGACGCTTCACTGGTGCACCCAAATACAGAGAACCCCTCTAATGCGTTTTTCCTGGGACCGTGAGAAGAAAAATATACGTAATACCTGGGAAACATGCTGGTAAAATGTGAACATGCTGTGAAACACAATATACTAAAACGGCTCGGCCTCTGAAGGGTTCATACTTGCCTAAAAGGCGTGGTTTGAAATATTGGAATTTAGCAGAGAAAAGGGACCCATTTCACAAGTGGCCGGAAAAGGTGACATACTTGTGGATAATCTCTTTCCGGGCAACAGACGGACACCGTATGTTGCCCGGCTACGCATTCGGTGCCATCAAAGTGAAAACATCCTTGAATGGAATGGTTTGAGAACGTGGCCAAAGTTTGTGTTTTGCTGTGTGCACGTTTGCTTGCTTGTGACCTGGTCAGTCTGAATCTCAACCATAGTCGTGCTATTGCAACAGACATGAAAATAGCCGATGCATGCACTGAATCTTCATTCCCTGGCATTGTAATAAAAGTTGAGCTGTGATAGCCGAATCATCGTAGGTCACTTGGGAACACTCGTCTGGTGCTTTCTTAATCTGTGCCCTCATAAGTGCAAACATAGCCAACTCCAACTTACCTGAAGAAGTTGCTCTGGAACCTGTAGTTAACACGGGCAAACATTTCAATTTCGAGGAGGTGTCTCTGATTGGCATGCTAAAAGCTGTTTGTAATTTTTAGAAATTTTGGCCAAGACAGGCATGTTCAAAGATGCACGTGGTAGTTGGGAGTGCACAACTAGTGTTTAATACAGCTGTGCAACGGTACTCTTCGATATTTTCTTGAATACGTCAGTCGCAGCATATATGCTGGAACAATATCGAAGTGGTTTCTAATAAATGGGTATTACAAATCGTAAACTAGGGCTTGCTCTGCCACTTGTTAGGGCTTTTTGTTACATTGACAATCATTCGCCATGGTTTCCGCAAAATTTGCCTGTTCCTAATTTGGAATTTTGTGCTTCAAAATGGTGGTTTTTTTCCATAACCTGCTGTCAAAGTTGCTCCAAATCCTGTTTAAGCTGTTACCCCATGCCTCTGGTCTACTATTTACAGCATTGATTCTGCCAGCATGTACAGAAATATTTTTCATGCTTGTGGACTGAACCCACTGTTATAGACCTGTCAAATGGATTCCATTTAGCACCCTGAGTTCTCAACATGCCATTGCACTAATCTTTTATCCGATGCTTTGTATCAGCTTGAGAAGTATTGTGCTTGACCCGTAGGCTCCTATAGCATTTTCTCGGGCATTAAAGCATCTGTTTTACATAACTCAATTGGTCACATGTAAAGTGAGATGGATCTACTGTCTGGAGAAGTATGCTTCATCTGTTCTTGCAAGAACAGTGGTAATTTATGCAGGCCCATTTCTTTCATTGACTGGTGGGCTTTTTCGTTTGTAACCTTGGTAGTGCGGGCTGCATACCTGCACTAGTCCATTTAGCAGTTCTTCCCACAAACTAATTAACTAATAATTATTCCAAATTTAACAGTTCTGCAGCCTGAACTAATGTTTACAAGTGCTACTGTGCTGTGCTACTGTATGCAGTGCCAGACTGTGACTGTGTATATGTGCGCGCTTTCTCTCCTTTCTACCCAAGCATAGGGTAGCAAACGGGATCTTCCCCTTCCGTCTCTCTTGCCGCAAGATGAAACTGTGTGTCTGGTCCTGCAGCATGGTCTTGATTTTCTGCAGTGTTGAGCGACTTCTCTGTGCAAGACCTACACCTGTGCACAAGTGTAATCTTTATTTTATTTTTTTGTTCACCTGCAGGCAAGAGACCAGCAAAACATGGGCCGTGGAAGGGGTCGAGGTAGAGGGGGCTTTGATGGTGGGTTTGGGCCACCAGGAGGCCCTGGCATGGGTCGTGGCGGTCGGGGCCGTGGCCCTGGTGGAGACGACGTTCACGAGGTTCAGTACACTGTGCCTGCCAACAAGTGTGGCTTGGTCATTGGTAAAGGTGAGTAGATGACTAGTGCTCGCTTTGCTTACTATAGGCCTATCATCTTGGCTTGGGGGAGGCTACCCTGGAGACCGAACTTTTTTATTTTTTAGGATATCCCGATGAGACTTTCAGGTTATGTTCACACCACCAAACAATGAGGAACTGCTAAGTTTCATGAAGATGTTTACTAGTTCCAGAGTTATTGAGGTCTAACTAGGTGTTCCTGAGGAAGAGCCTGGAGAAATGCCAGGACATGGTAGGAAGCTGAAATTCACTGTGATCATCCCTTGATAGGTATCCCAGGGGGCTACAGAGCCCTTTACTTTAATTTCCTCTCCAAAAAACTTTAATACAACTTTGAATTTGATGTAGCCAGTAGTGACCACATTTATCAAAAATATTTGCTTATTATAAATTACTGCACCACCTTTCAAAAAAAAAGAAAGCCTGTTACCCCTTGCAAAGTCATTCATGAACAGAATTAAAAAAAAACGGCATACAAAACTAAAGAGTGGTTCTTGAGATATCGTCTTCCCCAGCACCACTGCTAGTGAAAAAATCCATTCCGGGAAAACGGGCCTTAAATTTGAACACGTGTTTTTTTATTAGAAAGCTCCTGCGGAGCTTCGAATTTGCCCTTGTGGCTCCAGGCACACTCAATGTGTCAGATTTTCGATTGGCGACAGCCTACAGCACAGTTACACCGCTGAAAAGTGTCTACGCTGTCGGCATTCGCTGCAGAAGATAAGAAGTTCGATGTCGTACAAGACGCCCATATCGTGCTCCCGCGCACCGAACATCTGCGCTGTCTTGGGCTTTGCCAGCATCGCGTGCAGCAAAGAACTAGCGAAAAAAAAAAGAAGCTAAGAAAATAATTTAAGATACCGCAAGGCAAAACTAAATATATACTTGAAGTCGGCACAAATATCTTCAAAGTTTATTTTAGATGAAAAAGCTGGCAAACATTCTTTCAATAGCAGAGTGCCTCCTTAACTGATCTGTAAGGCAGGTTCGGTTCTACATACAACTCGCGCTATTTAGTGTCGTGCATTTGCAGCTTGCACAGTGTCGTACCCCAGGCCATTTGTTTTTGTTGGCCTTGAGGGCAAGGAATCCTGTGCTACAGCAAAAGTGCAGAGCAATGAGAAGGGTGGCTCCTTCTGTAGGAGTTACCATGGTTGATGCTTTGTACAGTATATGTAAAGTGAGTAGCGAGTTGTATTTAAGTGTATAGAAAAGTATGCTGATGGTTTTGGTGCCAGTAGATTGTACTGAGTAATTCTAAAACAGCGGCATGCGGGGTGTACACTGCTTCAAGGTGAAGCCTAGCGCATATTGACTTGTGTATTGTCCTCAATAATGCATAATGTAAGGCTAATGCCAGAGTCTTAGGCTTGAAGCTGAAGAGTGCAGTTCGATTTTCTGTCCTTCTACTGGTTGGAACAGCATAAGCTTGCCTGTGGGTATAAAGCAGCAAAGTGAATGTGTGCGAAAGAGGGCTGTGTGCTGTCAAGGTGAAATATTCAGAATTGCTACTTCAACCATCATGAATTTCAAGTGGAGATTGTTTCAATTAAGTAACAAAGCAGGCAAACCTTCTGTTTTTGTCCTGCTGCTGTTGCAAAAGACGAGAATTCATTTTACTGCTGAAATTAGTTTTTGGAGGTGCCTGGTGATTTGGGTATTTGTGGCCTTGTCCCTATTTGAAAAATTACTGAATGAGTTTACATTGCTGGCGCTGCTGTCATTGCATTTGTGTACTGTCCTTGCCTGTTAAATGGCCAATGTGCCAACTTGGCTCCGGAGTGGGCATATTGGTTGGTGTCGAAATGCTTGAATAATAGTGGGGTGCAAAAGAATGAAAAGTGTGGGCAGTCCAGTTTGGGAAGTGAGATTTGATGCTATAGAAGCGCAAGTTTGACATACAACTAGCATATGAACTGCACCACAAGGGCTATCACTAGTTGACCTGAATGACTGCACTAGTCCCTCAAAAGAGCAATTTTGGGTTAAAGCAGGAGCGTGCAGTGCTGGGTAACAAAATGCGGGGTGCCATGCATCTGACAGCTACACATCATAATGAGGCATCACGTGAACAATGTGTGTTTTTCCATTGTCCAGGTGGAGAGGCCATCCGTCAGATCAACCAGCAGTCTGGTGCCCATGTGGAACTGTCAAGGGCACCCCCACCAAACCCTGTGGAAAAAGTCTTCATCATTCGGGGAAATCCTCAGCAGATAGAGCACGCTCAACAGCTTATCAATGAGCGGATAGGAGGGGTAAGTGGAGTTTTTTTGCTGTTAGCAGGAAATAGGTTGAGTGCAGTAGCTCTGCAACTTGTGCGCTTTTATTTTAGCTCTGGTTATGAGAATCTGAGTGTAGAATCTTACGTAAAAAAAAGCAGTAGTGGAAATGGCTACAGTATTTACATGATTGTAAGTCGAACTATCTTTAAAATTTTGAAAATCTGAAGTAGGGGGTCGACTTACAATCGAAACCAAAACATGGCACCGCCAAGAAAGTGAGACCAACGGGAGCTACAACGTACAGTTGAACCTCGCCATAACGAAATTGGTGGGGAATGCGAAAACGTTCTCTTTTGCGAGTATTTCGCTGTTGCGAACGCATTGAATGCATTGCAGAACGACACTTTACTGTCCGAACCCCATTAGCCTACTTTGCAAGCTTTGCTCGAGGATATAGAACCGCATTGCCGACAGTACAAAGTGTGCTGCATGCGTCGACCAGCAGTGGCAGTACTGCTGTAGCGCCGTATTCTCAGTCAACTGCTTTCGGAGAAGCGATAGCTTGCGAGATTTTGCGTAACTCGGCACTGGATGCAGAACGCCCGTAGGCGCCGATGCGTCCGGGTGAACGATCGCGACAACGGTTCTTTCACGCAAATCTACGTCCGGCACCGAATCAGCACAATGCCTCTCGGGTGGCACCAAAAAACAGCCTCCTTGAAGCAAGGGATGCGTATTCCCGGATGATCGCTCAATCATGGCCCGATGCGTGACGCTCCATATGCTGCGACCGCCATCTCAAGTGCCATCAACAATTCCATGTAGGTGGGACGTGGATTTTTTTGTTTTTGCTGCATTTTTCTCACCGAGGCTCATTATGCAGTGCACTGCTGCGATTAGGGATTGTTCGAAATGCGCGTTGATTTTGCGTTCAGCTTCGCCTTACACAATTGGCCTAGGACTCGCCGAGTCGTCAGCCATGGTGAATGCAAACTGAACGCGCGTTTCAGACAACGATCTCGCCTGGCAGGCGTGCGTGTAAACACCGTCGTCACATGTCGGCAGCAAAGTGTGTGTCGCTGACGGTGCCGCTTCAAACGTGTGATCAACGAACAAGATGGCGGCCATGACGTGTTTCCAGCAAACCGATCACTTCCGGCGAACAAAATGGTGGCGTCCACACAAGTCTAATGTAGTGGTGCTTCACGCAATTTTAGTGCCAAACAATCGCATTTGACCACATTTTGGAGCCTGCTAGCCTTACGCAATATGCAGAGTTACGTTCCGGCAAATTTCATTGATGCGGGATTGCAGTACAGCGACATTTCGTAGCTGAGAGGTACGAAATGCATTGAATCTTGTTGGCATTGACGGGGATACCAAAATGTTTCATCGCGAGAATTTCGTTGTTGCAGTATTTCGTTATTGCGGATTCCGACTGTAGTTACAATTTTATGTTTGCTCTATGCCCCTACCCGTAGCTTTTCGCCATTCCTTGCGTTTGTTTGCTTTTCAGAAGGGTTTTTTCAACATTTTTGAGTTTTACAGTGTAGACAACACTCATGTGGGGGAGGGGGTGTCAGTAGTTTATTTAAGCGCCGCTGTTCCATTCGCGGTGACACCCTCAGAACGGTGGCACTGCGGGGAGCACCAGTCGAGTTGGTTCTTTATTCTATGTCGGTAGTTCATGGAAGCGCAGGCACCGCGCTTGTGTTTCTCTTTCCCTGTCGCTCGTAGTTTGACCAAAGGTATTGGTTTGACGCGTTCGACTTGACTGCCGGCTACGTGCTACTTCCATGCTTCCTCAGTTGTCATGAGGGCTCCAGGCTCACAAATCATTCAGCATCGTTCACTGTAGCGTTCATGAGGGCTGCCATCCTTTCTTTGTACCGGAGAAACAAATTGCTGCTCAGCGGGCTGCAAGCTAGATATTTTAACGGGTGGTGCGAGAGTGGCGACTGCAGCGAAGCGAAATTTTCACCTGTGACAGCAAGTGAAGAATTTCCCACGGGCCGAAGCCTGGACGCTTTGCAGAGCTGTAGCCAAGCTTGCGGCGCACGTCACTGAAGTGCGTGATGAATCTCTGCCAGTGAGGTGCGACATGGACTGCGAACTTGCCCCAACCAGACCTGTCAAAGGAGCCTCCCTGACGGCTGCGGGTGGTTGGGTGCATTCGGCGTGGGCTGCTGTTCAAGTTTTTGTGGTGCAGTCGTTTTGCGTGCATTGTGTTCCAAATGTGGAATTTCACTGGATGACGATGCGCTATGGGACCGTAGCAGCAATGACGGTGGTAGCACTAGTGAGGATGAGTAGTCCAGTGACCATGTCAGCCACTAATAAATTTTTGTTATCGAATGCGCCCTCGGGTATGCTTTTTTTTCTGTCGCACACGATATGGGGAGGGGGGGTCGACTTTCTTTTCATTCGAGTCCACGTAACAAACGTGTAAATACGGTACACCAAGAGTAGTACTTTGTGTCAAAGAAAACATAATAACCAAGACATGTTTTCATTGATGCTGCATCGCTGGTAAAATTGAAACGAAAACTTAAAGCCTGTTATTGTCATTCAGGAAGTCAATTCTCGGCGCTTCGTTCGCATTGAAGCGAGAGGCCGCAGAAAGGTAGATTTCCTCGCTCCTGCTACCGCACTTCCTCGCTCCAGCGTTCTGATAGTTTCCGTGGTCATTCGTGTTCATGTTTGCATGTGAACGTGTGGCACCATGCTTGTTAATTTAGCTAGTAAGCGAATGTTTAATACTAGTTCATATGGCCGATAAAACTACTATCTTTTCGTATTGCTGTCTACTAATTTGCCATCTGAATCGATGCTTGACTTTGCGGGCGAAACTGCATATTTTTTTTAATTTATCGCAGCTTTAGTGCATTGGGAGTACCTTTGCTTTTTACAAATGAGAGAAAGTTGTATTTCTGTATGAAAAAGTGTGCGGTACTGTGAAGGACTTTTCTTTTTTTAGGTCGTGGCTAACGGGTGCGCGTTACAATCGACGGCGCCTTAGAATCGAATAAATACAGTAAATGGCCAGAATGTTGTTGCTATAGTTGGTGATGCAAATGCTATATTTCTCACTGCACTTGTAATATGGGGAAAAACAACAAAGTGTAAACTTGATTGCAATATTTCAATGTTTAAGAATTCAATGTTCCATGAGAATTTTGCGCTTTGATCACCGCGTCACCCCTTAAATACATTTTGTCCGCATACATTGATATTGCCCTCTTACCCTACTTTTGATCTTTAGACCATTGCTGTACATTTTGGACATAGTATTGTTTGATTTTCTTTTCTGTGTTCTTCCCTTAAGGGAGTTTCTGTGCATAAGTTCTGCGCCTACCAGTTTGGGCAGAATTGGGGATGTGATACACTTCCTTGATTCAATCCTGGTCATGGCAAAAATAAAAACCCTGTGTTAATCCCTGCTCCAGACCATCTGGGGACAGATTCATGTCAGGGTGACATTGGTGCACGTTCCTCATGCTTGGCTTTTGTAGAAGTGTGTATGCAGGGGGGGGGGGCAGTTTCGTTGCATTAGTTGGCACAGAAGCCTACAGTGTGCCTGCCTACCTGCTAACTTTACGAATTCACCACAAAATGTGCTTGACATGACATGAGTATATTGCGTGGTGTCATGTTCAGTGCAGCCATGCGTAGTGATCAGTCGTTTGGTGAGCCTTTCTGCATAAGCCGTGATTGTTGATGACTGACTTTCGTAGTCTGCACAAGCGAACTTCCGGCACATTTTGCCGACGATCTCGTAGTGTTCCTTGACCTAGTTAAACCACTCGGCACTGAAATTGTCACAAATGTCTAAAACGCAGGTGTAATTCAGCACCTTCTGCTGTATCGTACTACCCCTGATAGGAATCTTCTTTCCCCTTGTGTCACAATACCATGCATGAACTGCCTTGTCAAGGTCTTCACGGATGGGCTGGGTCGTTTTCTTACGTGCGCGGACATGCTTGCCACTAGTACGTTTGAGAGGCCCGCTTCAGAGTTGGGTATCATTGACAATCTTCGGCAATGCTTCCTTTTCGTCTTCCTGCTGCTGCCACGGCAATAATTTGAGCCTTCTGCTCCAGTGAAAGAAACTTTTCTTGTTTTGTGGCAGTAGTAGACAAGAAAACACGCAAAAGAAATAAAGATGACAGGTTAGAGCTTGCATGGCGAATCACGAGCGCACCAGTTTTCTAGTGAGGATTGAGCCAGCAGCCATAATGTGTGGATTCGGCTAGGCTTTGGCTTCAGTGAACGTTGTTCATCTCAAGCTCGGAGGCTGTCACAAAATGCTGTGCTGCGTTATCAACAGCTAGCAATGGCACCCCTATGGTTTTGCAACATTCGGCAGGTTATTTGCGATTTTGATGCGTTTGCGACAGTTTGAGTCATTCGGGACCAGAAAATGTTTTCTATAATTGCCAGTACTATCTGAGACGGTTAGAATTAGTTTGCGTGATTTCTTATCTGGTAGATCACATGACTTTTGCCCCGGGAAATTTTTTTTTAACCGGAAGAATGAGTTATTCATTGCGGAGAGAATTGATACATTAGAGCCTATGGAATGTGGTCGGGGAATCACAAACACTTGTTGACTTATTGTGAGAATTGTGAGAATCACTTGTGAGAATTATTGGCAATCTTTTGTTTCAAGCACTGCTTCGTTAAACTGCTGAGTGCTACCAATTACAAGACACTGTATGGCTCTACTAATGTGGAACACTCGTTTTGAATCGGTGTGTGCATGAAAAGGAATGTCAGTTTCCATGGACCATGCACGCAGAAAAAGCTAAATTCACGGCTCCCTTGTAGATTCCTTATTAAGCACAAGACAATTTTCTCTTCGTAGAATCAGAATGGCTTGCTGCTTGATTATTGAAAATTTTAGTTGCAGCTTAAACAGCTTTACCCCTTCATTGGTAATGCATGACTGAGTATAGCCATAAATTGCGAATTTGAAGTAAAAACTCCTGAACTGTTCATCAGAACACAAAAAAGACTTAGGTAAGTGCATTGTAGCGTGGAAAGCCATTAAATATTCTCTGTTGAAAAGGAAGCAAGATGTTCATTCATAAACTTTTGTTTTGTCTTTCTATTTGAGCCTGTATAAATTTCCAATTACTTTGCACACAATAGCTCTTCATAGAAACCTTTTATAACATTTCTTTTAATGAGGGCGCAGGTTCTGGACAAAAAACATCTTTAAAAATCAACATTTTGGAAGAGGTACTTTCAGAATATCCGACTATTCTACCACTTTGCCACATTTTGCACATTCTAAATCAATAATTTAGCCGTAATATAAATTATGGCAACAGTGTCATCTAAATATGAACCAAAGTTTCTGTAAAAAAAGCTTTTTCCACGGCGTGACAGCCCCCGCAGTTGTTTGGTCGCGCCGATTTGTGTATTTCATTTTACCTCCACCGCCGTCATTTGCCCGCCACCGCTGGCTCCGTCCGCATATTGGCAGTGAAGAAATTCCGCCTCAAAAAGACCCAGTGCGTGCTGTAATTGGTTGAGAAAGGCACGTGACCATCAGCTAGCCACGCCATTGGCTAGGCTTGGCATCGTCTGCATCACTCCGCGCATGCCGTGCGTGCCAACGAGGTTTCCCACGCTGACAGCAATGCCGACCTCGACTTCGAAGCTCGTTATGAAGTACAAATTTAGGAAAAAAAGAAAGAGGAAGTCGGCGTACAACTTTGAGAAACAAGGCTCTGCCACGCCGCTTCCAGATGGCATCAATCAGGCGCGTTACCGAATGCTCTTTTCGGATACTCCAAATTCGCACTGTGCCGCCAGGTTGCCGCGAGCTTCCACGTACTCAATCGCCTTTTTCTTGCAGGTGACAGCGAATTGCCGTCGGCTTCCACTCATTTTGAAACAAAATGTGAAAAAGCAGCCTTTAACCAATATAACTTTGTGACAATGGAAACGCAAAATGGCGGTGCCACAATGTCACCACGCTACAGTGTACTAGAATAGGGGCAGTGTGTTCAGGAAGCGCTCACCGCTGAGGCGCTTCATGTAGATAGCACGAGATGGCGCTTTAGGAACATGGGCTGTACGGAACGGACGGCGCAGCGCCAGCGCATGTTGATATTTTGATAATAATTTTCTGTCGCAATCGAATAAAGACGTGCAAATGCTCGGCAGATGTTCAGATGCATCCCCGAAACACACTTCATATAATAGATGAATTATATGTGCACTCCTATCGCATCTCAACACCCATTAGACGGATTTATTAACCTGACAGCAAATGTTTTTCAGACACAGAAGTAGTGGCGTAAAAGCCGTTAAATTTGTTTTGAGCCACGCTGCCACGTAACCAGAAATTATTCGGACGGAAAACTTGGCTGGAAATAACGCCGTAGTAAAGGACATCGAATTCATTATAACCAACCTGGATTCCAGATGCACACATTTTCTTTTGCGTTTAGCATTCATAAAAAAGCGGCCGTGGCATCCGCGACCCAACGTCAAGCGCTTAGTTCCTCAGCCGCTGTTGTAGAAGAGAAGGCAAAACAATATGTATGTACATAGCCCAAAGCCAAGGAGCTTACCTGCTTGGCATTTACCTTTTTTCGTGATAAACATTTGTCCCTCGTTCTTTCAGTCTGTTTGGCGAACCCCCCGCAACTACATATACTTAGTTTATTCAGTTTATTCATTCGTGAATTTTTTTATTTACATGATGAAGTGCTCCCGAACGTCAGACTCATGTGCGAGTATGAGACAGAATGACATCCTACATTTTTATGAAAGAAATAAAAGAGGTAGGAAAGACGGCAAGTAATAGGGATCTCTGCAAAACTACACAGAGTATGTCAAAACACAGGAAAACAGTGGGAGTACATTCCATCCCAAACAATGGAGACCTACAGCGGAATTAATATGCGCAAACGAATTCCTTAATTCATTTCTTAATTATATTCACAAAATTAGCTTTTTGAATGCACCAGAAAAAGTTGTGCATTCAGATAAAAGTAACAGCTAGGCAAGGGTCAGCATATATACGTTTCACAATTGGAGCCAACATTAAAGTGCAATTTCTTTTTTCGTCGTGCTTCTCTTCACTGATTAAGCCCTTTAACATAAAAGTGCAGCCTTGTTAAGACATAAAAACGCACAACTGCTGATGTGAAATTATCAGCATGTATTTTGCAGCCTATGGCATAGCCAATTAAATTTGAAGCTTTCAATAGAATAATATGACATCAACTATGCTGTCGCTCGAAAGCTCCTCTTTGCTGAAGAAGGTTGTGAAGATATTCCCTTAAATTTCTTTAGTACTTCAAAAAGCAACTTGGAGGGATACAGCAATCCTCCCCTGCAACGAATTTGTGAATTTTGAGACTCTGCTACTGACACTAGAGTTCTGCAAAAGAAGAGAGCGGCAGTCCTCACAATTGTTGCGAGTAAAAATGTTTGCGCGACATACCCTGCCATATATGATGGATGAGGCGGTCATCGCTCCTTTTCTCCACATAAGCCCGGTGCTCTGCCCGAGTACTGTTTAGCCCTGCTCTACCAGCGTTAGATTTCCAGCTTCAACTAACTCATCAAGTGACGCAACGTCCCCTACCTTGTCATAATTATCAGGTGAGTGAAGTAGTGATACCAATCTTTACTGACCTATGTGTTCCCTGTTTGCATTGCCTTCGCCAAGTTATAAAAAGGCGGGCAATTCAAAACAATCAAAAATTGAGACGGCGCTGGGTGATCGTTGGATCCTCACGACTACCGCACAAGAAGTTCTGCAACTTATATTGGCTTAGTCTAGATGTCAATAGGTATTTAAAACCCTCTCCTTCCAAGTATTCTAACAGAGCCAAAGTGCTGCACAATGTCACACGAAGCCCATCTGCCGTCGACTGGCTCAAGAAGCCGACAAGTCCTTTTACATTGGAAGGCATATTTAGCGCCAGCGATCAAGAAGAGAAGAGAGACGTCACGGCAATGCGCTAACTTCAACTTGATTTTCAGGAAACACCTATCTATTTAACGCATGCACAGTTAAACAGGCGGGTGTTTCCTGAAAATGAAGTTGTTGAAGTTAGCACATTGTGGTGTCGTCTCCCTTCTGTCCTTATTCGCTGGCGCTAAATATACTTTCGAAGTCAGTTTACAAACACGCCCAACAAATGGTAATCATTTTGCATGTGACTCCCAACGAGACAGAAACTCGAGGAATTCCTTCAGAGTCCTTCAGAGCAGGCACGCTGCAACCGGGCGCAACACACGGTGAACGCGACTGCATGCGTCCGTACAGCCGGTGCGACTGCAGCGCCGCCGCATACCTCCGGGACCTGTCTACGCTCCCGGCTTCAAAGCAGCGCGTGGCGCGCTCCGCCATCTGAACACACTGCCCCTATTCTAGTACACTGTAACCACGCCGCGCTGCTGCTGATGTCGATGGCGGCTGTTTACTTCATCCGCCCATTGTTGCAAGACTTCCCTAGCTTTTCCGCCAATGTCCGGTATGTAAGACGAGGGTCGACTTTTCACAATGGTTTTGTGAAAAAAAGTTCGACATATATTCCGGATTTTACGGTAGGCTCTCCAAAAACTACAGCACGGCCATTCGATCCTGGGGGACTGCACAGTAGCAAAGTTGGGGGTGCATTGATTCCGTGAAGACACAAAAAAATTCAAATGTTTTGCAACTAATCTGGGGGTAGTGCGTTTATTACGCGAGTAAATACGGTGACTGAAAAATCGAAGTGTGCGAAGTCGAATAACGAAAGTCTACTCTATTCTTATTTGCATTCCTAGCATCCGATTGGTGCTTGTTGAAAACACTAATTTGCAATACAATTGGATTCTTCCCACTCTATCAATTGGAATTTATATAGGTCATTGCTGTTGGGCATTTTTCTTATTGGGAAATATGATGGCAAGATTCTGTGCTTGACTTTGTGGAATTTTGTGCAATCCTTTTCAATGTGATCCCAGTGTGCATAAATTTGCGTAATGTTTCCCTCTGCAGCCTCCTCCAGGAGCGGCCAATGGGCAGGGTCCCCCTAATTACCCGACACAGTACCCACAGCCTTAGTAAGTACTCTGCACACATACTTTGGTTGGAAGTGTTGGAAGACTGCATGTACTTAGATTGTGTTCCCATTGTTATTTCTCTTTCAGCCAACAGCCTCCGCCTCCCAACCAGCCATACGCACCACAGGGCTGGGGAAATGCTTATCAGCACTGGCGGAACCAGAGTGCGCCACCAAATGACCCATGTGAGTACTTGCCACCTCTTAAGAAGCACATTTAGGCCTGTCTCAGGGTTGCATGCCACGGGCATTCTTTTGCTTTGAGTTCATTGCAACACACATGCCTGGTACCTGTGCCTCGCTCGATACTGTTGTTTAGGAATTTTATGTTGCTTGATAAATGTCTCTTCATGCCTTGCAAAAGTAGTGAAATTTTGTTAAATGGAAGCTGCCTTTCGCTTGTGTGGAAAGGTGGTGCTCATCATGGCACTGTTTCTCGGCTCAGAAAACACAACACAAAAATATGACTAGATACAGCTACAGTACTTTGCAATTGATATGTTGCCAGGGAAACACGTCTTTCCGCACTAACATTATTAGTACATTGCCAAACTGCGGTCGTATGATATGCGTTCCATGCAAAGGGGTGAGGCACATGCTACGGAGAACAGTAGCCACCTGCCGCAGCAGCTTATCCGCAGTGCGTGCCCGCCCATTTCTCGTCAGAACATCTGCAGTTTCCGCTGGCACAGGTTCTATTGTACATTCGGTTAAATTGGTCATTTTTTTAAGTCTCGTGAAATCCGAATGAAAGGAGATGGTCCTAGAATAGTGTTGCAAGATTTCTCATCTTTCAGTTGATATCCTTGGTCATTTACTCTTACTTTCCTAAAAAATGGAGGCTGAATTCAAACAAGAAATTGGTGAAAAATAAATCTGAATCGGTTGCGGTGGCTATTGAAACTACAAATTTATGTGCATGTCGGCTATCTTTGAATGCCCGCCTCTTGGAACCTCAGCGCTGTCGATCATTGCAGCTTGGAGAGGTTGAGAACGCCTTATTCTTGTAGATGAGGCGCCTTCAACTTTCGTATTTCTGCTGAATAGAGAAGTAGGAAAATTTAAATTGTTATGCTGATATCAGAACTGAAAATTACCGTATTTACTCGCATATTGATCGCACTCGCGTAATGATTGCACCCCTCAATTTTGTCATCAAAAATCAATTAAAAAAAATTTCCCGTGTAATGATCGCACCCTGAACTTGCCGCAGCGATATGTCGTGTGCAAAGTGTGACTAATGATGATCGCACTTATCATCTGTCGAAATCTACACCGACTCTTAGACATACCAAACGGTCTGCATGCACCGAACAGATTCTTAAGCAGATGCCCCATTTCATTCGTTTCACCACTTTCTGTACTACCATAAAAAAAGCTGCAACCGAAATTGCCTTGGCTTTATTATTTGTAGGCTTTGTAGTGGTTGTGGTCAACAACAAAAAAAGCCACCTTCCGATTCCTCTCGTCTGCATTCGTGGACACGCAACAAATTGGAAGCCACGTTTACACTGATATGTTAGAAGTGTACCCTATTCATACGCCGTCGTTTGTAACACAGCTAAGATATTCACTCACCCTTAGCAGAAACATGCCGTATTAGGATAGTAGTGAAGACACATGCTGCAGTTTCCGCAGCGTGGCCGCCATGTGTTTATCACTGGCAACTAAGTGCGCCCATCTGTTTCTGTGCCCTCAAAGTGGACATGGCTTTGTTATTGCCGCAAACTTGCCAATATTAACTATATCATTCATTACCGGCACGGATGAAACTGTTTCAATGCACGTAATGTACTCTCGAAGAAAAAAGATCGTGTTCGTCGCATTTGGCTTGCTCCGCCGGCTGCCATTTTTGTTTGTGTGTCTTGCACTACATATAGCGGCAGCTGCCTATTTGTTGACCTGTTGTCATCCCGCAGCAAACACGGGATGAAAATTGTTTGTTCTTTTAGCACCCCTGAATTTGCGTCAATTTTTTTACAAGAACGTGTGGTCATTTGTGGGTAAATACGGTAGTTATGTGCTATTATAGTTTTCGAGTTACAATTGACAGCCTCTAATGTTCATCCTCAAATTAATTACACCTAAGTTCGCCAAGATTTTCACATCCGCATGCTCACAAAGGCCCATTCTCTGCCATTAAGCTATTGGTTTATTTTTTAAATGCCAAAATGAGCATAAAATATTTTTTTAGCTTTCCTATGCATATTGTCTTACTAACGACTTTTGCAAAAACCCAGAAATTTTTGAGCTGTTATAAATAGACAGCTTTATTGCACTCATCAGTGCTTCAAGATCGAAGTGCAAAAGACAGAATCATTTTGTCTTCATTCGCTGCGAAATGGCACTGGGATGACTGAAAGCAACTGCAAAAAAAAAAATGAAAGCTGAGAAACCGGAGCTCAGTTTCATTTGTTTCCTTCTTTCCTACTGATGTTTACTACTTTCAAATGTATTCATCTCAATTTGCATTTAGAGGCAGTTTTGACAAGTAGCATGGAAACTTTCATGCACTTAAAGTTGTGAGATCTTAACGTAATTTTAGTTTGTGTCGAGACAATGTAGAGTGCAAGTATCTAAAATATTGATACCCATTACAAATGCTGATATTGGAACATAAACTATGCATCTGGTACCGTTGATTTTTTGCTGAAAATGTGGCGTAATTTGCACATTTTCGATAGCTTTTTCTTCATACATTTCTACACACAAGACTTTACAGCAAAATGAGTTTGGGCATGATGCTCTGTGAAAAGTTCTAAGCTAATATGTGTCCATAAAAAACCCTATATTTTGTTCCAGCAGATGTTGCAATTTGGGAACTATTACAGATACAATCAAACTAATTAGCTTTGAAATCAACATCACAATTTCTACTAGTGACCAAAATTTCAAAGTATCCTAGGTGAGGAATAGCTGTTTTCGATGAGCATCTTCTCCACTTAACAAGGTGGTTCTCTATTTCTCTACATAGCCACTCATGAATGTTTTTAGTATCTTTTATGGGCTACGGTATGTGCACATTCATGCCTACCAGTTTGGGCAGAATGGGGGATGTCACTAATTCCTCACATTCAATCCTGGTTCAGGCTACAGAAAAAACCCTGTTTTAATCCCTGCTCCAGCCAATCTGGTGACAGATTCATGGCAGGGTGACAGTAGTTTTTTGCCTTAGTGCATGTGGTTGTGCTGGTGTCATTATGGTGTCAAGGATTTTTGACACAAAATTTAGTGAAATATATGAACTCAGTTTGGATTCGTTACCTAAAAATTGGTATGAGGTTGTGATCTAAAAATTGGTATAAGCTTGTGGTGTGAAAAAAACGAATAGCAGGGTGTTCTGGAAGAGTCCACTTAGTGGGCTGTCCATTTCGGCTACTGCTGAGTAGATGCAGCTGTATGAGAGAGGAGACTACGACAGGCCCTAGCCAATCAGCAGCGGCCGAAATGGACAGTCCACTAAGCGGACTCTTAGAGTCACCCCCCTATTTAAAATTGAATACAATAGAACTTCGATATGTTCCCATTAAGTGTTTAGCCGAGCATCATAAACAACTTCGCGTGTTGAATTCAGATATTTCTTATGCAAAATTTATGTACAGGCACAGCCCATAGGTGCATTGCAAAACCAGTAGACCTCTTCAGTGCTACATAGCTTCCAATACTTAAGCCGCAGATTTTCTCAATTTGCGCGGTTTTGAACAAGAAACTGCGGTTCAGGCACTGCAGCGGGGGAAAAAAGCCGGCATATCCTTCAATAAGTAGGCTCGAGCCACCGATCCTCCAAAGCATGCATGAAAGAAACGATCTTACGTGGCAGCCAAGCAAATGGCGTCCTGTCCATCGCGTCACTTGCGAGAGGGGGCACTCCAAGTTCTCTCCGCTAATTGTGATAAGCATCTTCACCGATCTGCTCTGCAATATGTGGTCCTTAGTGCCATTGGTAGCATACTGCACGCTTTTTGTTGGTGATAATCCAAGTGCGCCGCCGTTCCCTGTTGCAGGCAACACCATGTAGGCATCACATTTCGCTTCGGCTATTTGCGCGATGCTTTGCATTACGTAGGTGCCAACAATAGTTCAGGGTGTCTACAAACCGGGCAAACGGGGAATTCTCAGCGTTCTTGAATAGTCTAGGAATATTCTGGAAAAACTGGGAATTTGTGCTTCTATCGGAAAATTTTGTGCAAGCCAAACCAGGCACTGCAATTTGTTAGACTACTCGTAAAGATTGTTCCCATGAGGAACTTGATGTCGCTAACCTCCAACATTCACAATGGTCCGAAAATAAGTGCACCCATTTTTCATTTCAGCCAAAGCAGCCGCTGATGCCAATGAAGCGGCCTGGGCTGCATATTATGCACAATACTATGGGCAGCAGGGTGGCCAGCCTCCGCAGACACCCCAGCCTCCGCAAGGAGGCACTGCTCCAGCAATGCCGAATCAAGCAGCCCCCCAACAGCAGCCGCAGCAGCAGCCTCCACAAGCAGGGGCACCTGCAGGTTGGTCCTTTTTTTGTGTGTGCATGCACATACATACCTGCCAACTTTCCCAATTTATTTGGGATACTCCCAAATTATGGCTGATTCTCCAGATTCTGTGGAGCGGGCAAAAATTTCTTGAAAAACTGCCCCAAACCTACCAACACATCCATACACCTGTTGCCAGATTAAGGGGGGACATGGCTTTGAAAAGCCATGCTTAGGCAATGGTGTTTCATTATAGCAAGATGACAAAAGCTGTTACATTTCCTTGGAATGCCTGTTTTGGGCCTGCATTGTTGTAATAGTCTTGCTTTCAGTGCTTGCTGACTTGTGGCTGGTGCCTTCTGTTTGGTGAACAGGTGCACAACCTGACTACAGCCAAGCCTGGATAGAGTACTACCGGTCCTTGGGGATGTTCCGAGAAGCAGAGATGATTGAGCAGCAAACTCGGGGTAATCAAACCCAGCAGGTGAGGATGACAGCTCTAGTGGTGATGCCGTTTGCTGCTGTTGCCTTGGCTGCATTGAGAGCTCCCATATCGTCTGCTGCCCCTAGTTTGTGCACATGCATTATTCGGATGTGTTGCACCTTTATTCAGCCATACTTATACTCTAGTTTGGTGAGAGTGCACTTATAATGCATGGGCTTTGGTGTAATCTTGCTATGCATGCTGTCACGTGGTAGTGTCGTTCACGGATGCTGCTGCTTTTCTTTTCATTCTTGTGGCCTCCTCTGCCCTGAATTTAAGACTCTGCATATATGTCCTTTGTTTTCCCCCTCTCTAGAAGTCTACTGAACCGTTGAATAAGGCAAGTATTTCTTTCTGCTGCATGCAATTTTGTGTGATGTAGGAAACGAGGGTAACATTCCGTTAAAAGTAGTTTATTGCCAAACCAATAACGAGTCCAGCAGTTGCAAAGCACTGCTGCAAATCAAGCTTGACAACATATGGTTTGCTCAAACAAACATTGAACTTAAAGGGCCCCTGCAGCAGTGCACCTGCCCTCTATTGACACCGTAATGTCTGAAAGTGACTTGTATTCCTGTAGTTTAAGCAGGGAGCATATATTTGTGCGTGATCACCCGCTCTCTCCTGCAAAGCGGCTGCAGTTTCGACCCTCGTTTTGTGTGCACTAGCGGTACCCCATTTACAGGCAGGAGTACGATTAGGTGCCACCATACCACTCAAATTGCTGTGCACCCTGTGCTGTCTTCACGCCATAACTGCATAGTGTACTAAAAACATAATCTCCTCTCTGTCTCATCTGAAGTTGGTGGCTTTCCATGAAGTGCTTCCTCTTGTGTGCATGTGTATGTAGCATGTTTACAAAGGGCTCCCGTGTTCTCTGCACAGTTGCTGCCTCTGCATGCGCTGAACAGCATATGCTTCTCTCTTGCACTGCTAAACATGTATCATGGGCACCCCTTGTTCTGATGCTTTGCTGCTAGTGTGCAGGAGGGCTTCGCTACAGCAATCTATGCTTCGCCGACTGCTTGCACGTGTTATTGCGGTGAGCTGTCTCCAATGCCCATGCTGCCTGAAGCGTATGCAGCCATCGCCTGTATTTTTTTGGCCTCAGCTTGCCTTGTCTTACTTGTGCGTTTTTGTTTACGATGTGGAACATTTTTGACCTGGCTTTGTATTGCTTCACTATATTAAGTGAAAGATATTTTGAGTACCTCTTTAGTACAACAGTATAAACAGTTTACAATTCGTAAATTGCAATATGTGCCATACTGAGTTAATTATTCATTCTGCATCTCAAATTATAGTGCATCTTCATTGCTTTAAGGGGGGAGGCTATCCTGGAGACCTAATATTTTTATTTTTTAGGATATCCTGATGAAACTTTCTGGGTACGTTCACACCACCGACCTATGAGTAACTGCAAAGTTTCATGAAGATGTTTACTAGTTCCAGAGTTAATGAGGTCTAACTAGGTGGTCCTGAGGAAGAGCCTGCAGAAACGCCAGGACATCGTAGGAAGCTGAAATTCACTTTAATTTCCCCTCCAAAAAACTTTAAGACATCTTTGAATTTGATGTAGCTAGTAGTGACCACATTTATAAAATATTTGCTTATTATAAATAAACTGCATCAGCATTAAAAAATAGCCTGTTACCCCTTGGCAAAGTCATTCATGAACAGAATAAAAAAAATGGCATACAAAACTGAAGAGCGGTTCTGAGATATTGCTTTCCCCAGCACCACTACTAGCGAAAAAATCCATTCCGAGAAAACGGGCCTTAAAGTTGAACACATGTTTTTTATTGGAAATCTCGTGCGGAGCTTCTAATTAGCACTTGCGGCTCCAGACACACTCAATGTGTCGGATTTTCGACTGGCGACAGCTGACAGCACAGCTCCGCCTCCGTAAAGAGTACTCAGTCGGCACTCGCTGCGGAAGATCAGAAGTTCGATGCTGAACAAGACGTCCATATCACGCTCCCGTGCACCGAACATCTGCACTGTCTTGGGCTTTGCTGGCATCGCGTGCAGCAAAGAACTAGCTAAAAAATAAAGAGAAGCTGAGAAAATAATCCAAAAGATAGCGCGAGGTGATGAGCAGTTCGCACGCAAGCGTCTGTTGAGGCGGTCGGAGCAAGGGCCAAGGACGCGAGCGCAGCGGGCCAGTCTAGAGGGTGTTGGGTGGGCGTGGCATCAAAGGAGCAGCCGCCGCCGCAGGCGCGCTTTAGCCCGCGGGGTTTGAATGCGCTGCTCCGGCCAATCGGCGCTCCGCATCGCAGGGAACCTCCACTAGCGCTGTCAGGATTGGGGACTCAATCCCATCGTTCGTGATCCGTTAAGATTGGAGTGGGGCATGAATTAGAAGGTAGCTGGCCCATGCCGTCGTCCAACTTATCCACGCTGAGGACGTTGATGAAGGGAAGGACTGCTTCACATCGAGAACGAGGAATATGGGTTTATTAACAATATTTATATCAGTCTAACATGACTGTTTGAGAAAGTACATCAGTCTAACATGACTGCTTGAAAGAGAGTGTCGGTCTAACATGACTGCTCAAGAGAAGTGTCTCGAGAATCCGCACAACACCAGTTTTTAAACACTCGGTCCTCCCGCGATACAAGGCGGCGCGAACGTTCGTTTGGTGATCGCAAACTCACCGCCTCTCTGCAGGACGGTCTACACGCACAAAAGCACACACGTTCGAAGGTCTGGAACCGATGTCAGAGGGGCCCCGTAGAACTCGGAGCAGTTCCGGGTAGCGCGTTGTGGAGTTTGGGAACAATAGTTGGCCCGCCGAACTCATTTCGTCACAGTCGATTTAGTCACGCTGTGGCTAGAAGTTGGCAGCAAAGCTCCCGGTATGTTGCCGTCATAGTCGTAAGCGGGTGGCAATCTTGCACTGCAGCTAGCCATTCTTAACAGCGCCTCAACGGCGCCGACGATGCCATTTTGCAAAGCGGCAGAACAGAAACAAAGAATTCGCGGTCAAAACGAGATCAAGATGGTGCGAGCAGGCTGCATGGGCTGGGAATGGCGCGCGAAGTTTGATGCCTTCAAAGTCATTTCAGTATTTGCGCGTGTTTTCTGGGCCGCGGTGGCCTCTAAAGTAGTACTTTATTAGGTCAGAGCAGCTACCAAAATGATTGCATTTATGACAACACGTTCAAGTTGCACGAACACATTTTCAAAATCCTGTCAAGAAGGAAACAAAAATTATTGCTCCCCTTAAAGGCCCCTCAAAGCCCCATAACAAATTTTGGTTATACTCTGGAAGTTGCTACGTGTCCTCTAGGGAGCGTTGTGCCCCTAAAATTTTTCAAATTGGCCCATTAATTCCTCTCGGCTTGCAGCGCGACGGCTGTGAGGACAAACAGCATCAGGTTTGAAATTTAAATGCTCTGTGCTCCTCTGCTCAATATGGCCAGACCTGGTGAGGGACCCATTAAATGCCAGACCCATGGTGTGTGCATCGGTTCTGATAGATGTTGCAAGGCCCTTGCAATGTAACAGCATTGCTGTATACTTTACCCTATGCATATGTTATGCGAGGGAGTATGTTGAGTGATGTTTTGTCTGCCTGCAGGGATAGACCGGTGCATTCCCTCCGGGTAGCAGTGGTCCTGGGGCCCAGGAGCAGCCAGGCCAAGGTGCTGGTGCAGCACCACGCCAGCCAGGGGCGGCAGGTGTCCCTCCACCGGCGCAGGGCTACCCCTACTCTGGGCAGCAGGGGCCCCCTGCAGGGGCTCCCCCTGCTGGTCAGCCCTCATACGGGGCTCCCCCTGGTGGAGCTGCAGCTGCCACAGCACAATACCCGGGTTACAGCTATCCAGGCTATGGGGGTGCTCCCCAGTAGTGGCCTTTCTGCCGGATGATTGGTGAGCTCCCCTTGTGTTCGTGTATACGTGCGCTCACGCATGTTCTGTAGTTATACTGCCATTAGCACTCAGTCTTGGCAGCTCTGTCAGATTTCTATCAGTGTTGTGCTGTTTTTTTTTATTTTCCTTTGCCTATAGAAACTTTGTTCTGTAGAATGCAAGTGCTGAACAAGGTCTTGAGACTGAAACACTTGGACATGAGAAACTGGAAACTACACTGGAGAGAACTGTGCAGGCTTACTCGGCATACTCTCAATGTAAAATGGGCACTTTGGCTTTCTCGCGTCTGCTCATGCATACCTGTGGGCACATGGCTAATCGTAGCAAATGGTTTGCAAAGTATTTTGCTGGCGAGTGTGCTCGTCGCGATATCTGTTGTGCAGCATGCTGATGCAATCTGGGCATGCACACAGCTATGCGCAACTGTCGTGTGTAGACTGGAAGTGGAAAGATCGTATACTTTTGTCTTCTTGTAATTGGCGATGTGTATTTTGCATTCATTTAAAGGGACAGACAACCGCTCGGAACACCAATCGAGATATACCTGCTGATTGAAAGAGGACCTATCGTAGAGGTTAAAATAAGCCATGTTTTTCTCATTAAACGTAGATTTATATTTTTTATTCTTCTAAAAGTTGCAAAAGATGACCTTTTTCGCTCTATGGGGCAATAACATGATCTATAAGAGCCCTATCACAGAGCTTCTACACTCAAACCTCGTTATGTTGAACACGGATTTATCTCATTATTGCGTATATACAATAGAGTCTTGTTACAACGAACTTTGCGGGACCGCTGAATTTGATTAGTTAATTTGAATTTTCGGAGTACTGAAAAATCAATATTTCCATCTCGGTAATGTAACGCAACAACGAAAATTGCATATCTTTGCAGCAAATGCGTGTCTTCGAACGTAAATAATAAACGAGAACGCTGTGCACAGTTTAACTACAATTTATTGTTTGAATAAGTCTCTAATCTTCTGGCGAGTAGACAGCAAGCGCTGCAGGACGAATGCCTCCACATCCTAGACCTTCCTCTGAATGTCATCGGGGACATCAATGATCGCGTCTTTTCTAGAAAAACTATCGGAGCTGGAAACAGTCTGTTGAAAACGGTGTGTTACTGGTACAGTGAAGCCTCGTTAAACCACAGTTGGTCGGAGCTCGGAAAAAGTATGTTCTAAACGGTAGTACTGCTTAACCGAAATAGCATGAGATTTCCCACTTACCTGTCAAAAATAGAACTTGGAGAGAGTGTGGTACAAGGGGAGAAAACATGCAGTATTTATTTACTTCGCGCAACAAACATGTTATTGTCGGTTGATGTCGCCAGGGCCTAGCAGCAGCAACAGTGGCCTCAAACTTGCTGAAGCTGTTAGCCAGCTTTTCAGCCAGCGCTCTTTTCTCGGCATTCCTCATTGGCGCTGCATGTTCTCCATGCACAGACGCGGTAGCGCTGCAGAAGTCTCGGGGCACGTTTTCATTGTGGGGTGCTGTTCCGTCGCAACGATTGCATTCATGAGGCTGAAGTAGTGGACAGCTTCTGCCACTGCTGGGCCTGAATCACCCGTGCTGTCGCTTTCTGTGCCGTCCATCTGACTTGCTAGGCGACACTTCGGCAACAACAGAGGCAACGATGATGAAAAGTCGAACCTCGTAGTTAACATCTCTTCGCGGTCGCAGCAGCACTGCCGATAAACTTTGCATTCCAAACGCCACGCACCGTAGTCACCAGTAGACCCATGTTGCATGCTAGCGCCGACTTCTTCGCGTCACGTTTGGTAGCACGAATGATGTCTAATTTTTGTTCTATGCTGAGCTCCCGGCGTATTTTTTATTGCGAGTTTCGGCATGATGCGAGTTCTCGCTTGCACGACGCCAGAACGCTCTCTGGCATGGCACCAAAATGATGTTGATGTATCATGCAAATGCACAAGGCGCTTGGAGGCCGTTGTGCTGAGTTCTGAGGCTTGTTGTTCTGCCCGAGGGAGACGACGCACCACCATGTTTGCGCAACGTAAAGTAGAAACGCTACGTATTAACTGATACGTACGCAATAAGTTGGTACGGTTTATGCGGATACAACAAGCATTATGTTCAATGGCCACTGAGTCGGGGATTTACTACTTTTAAAACGAAACTACTGTTTAAGCAGGTATGGTTTAACGAGGTTTTATTGTAGTTGCTAAGCCACATGCGTTTTCTTGAGGGAGCCAGCTGTGACTCTATGCAATTTCATGACCTTTTCTCGGTCTTTGATCATCGTTGCCATTGTTGACAGAGGGTGTATTTACAGCACCGCGATTGTTTCATTGGTTGATTCGTACAAATTTCTGATGCATTTTTTTACGTGATTTTATAAATTGAATTCTGTCTATATTGAACTGTTACGCGTTTACTGCGCTGTTTGATGTATCGAGGTTATGTTGTATTAGTCTACGCAGTTTCTGGTCTTTGTATTAATATTGAAATGCAGCACACTTTTTTTCTGTTGTGCGTTTTTTTTCCTAATTTATAATGTACAGATAGGCCTTTGTTTGTAGCGAGTAGAAAAGTGGCAGTGCTAACTAGTTGGCTTGTCTATCGACAAAATAATGGCTATCGGCAAAATACAAGAACGGTCTGTACAACAACGTGAACTTATTGCACGAGCTTTTTATTTTTAAATGTAGTTGAAAAGGCCATAATTTAGGTGGTTAGCCGTAGTTATACTCCTGTGAAAGCAGAACAATGGATGGCTTTCACAATTTACGAGGTTGGCTATCGACATTGCTCTCACTTCGCAGCGTTGCTCGAAGGGGGTCTCTTACTTAGAGGCTGCTCAGATAAAAAACTTCTGCTTGCAAAACATCCACACGCCTTTAGGAGTAACTGCTGCAGGTGTAAACACTACTGAGGCGTTGCGGCTTAAAAAACTAGGACATTAAAAATCGGTTGTCAGTCCCTTTAACCAAAAATTAGTGATAGCATACTGAAAATGTTCTCATGATCATGAAATCCCACATTACCTTTTAGGCCCACTTGCTACGTAGCATTGGTGACATTGTAGGGGAAAGAGAAATTTTCAACGTTTTTGACACGGGATTGACACTTTTCTGCTGCATGCAGAGCAAAAATATTTGGCTCATGTGTATATGGATCTTCGCGTACAGATCAGCAACGCTTTCGTATTGTGGTTAAGTGTTTTAAGGCTCCTTTCCCATACTCAAACAGGCACTTCTTGCCAGAATTCGTGCATTTCCTAGCTCACAACTACAAAAGCGAAGAGTGCTCTCTTAACGCACAAGGGACAGAGTTGTGATGACTGAGTGTGGGCTATTGTGTCGCTGCACGCAACAGATATCTTCGCAGCATTAGCCTTGACAATTGCAAGGGATTGTGAACAATGTTTCTGCTTGCTTAAGTGTCTCGCTACGCTGGAGCATTTGAAGGGGGAGCTCTGTGCTCTTGCAACTGCTCTATGTATGGTTCTTTGTACCATTCGTTACCTACAGTACCTCATTTTTTTAGGCATGACCTGTACATGCGCAAGGTCACTTATGTGGCAGGTTCACAAAACGTAGTTTAACTTTGAGTGCATTCAGATGAAAAAAATGTTGAGCCGTCACTTGCACCCTTAAAAGCACGTACCAGGGACATACAAAAAAAATGTACTTGTTTTCAGTGTTGTGGAAACAAAAGTAAAGCTATTAAACGTGACAATGTATGCTGCTGCAGTGCACTTGCTTTCGTGATTGAATTGGTCATTAAAAATATCGTCTTGCTTTGTGAAATTTGAATTGACGAAGTTGTACTGTGCTTAGGGGCACATTGAATTCATATAAATTACAGTATAATCTCTAAATGGGTCTGTGATTATGAATTGGCTGGCTTTGCATTTTTGTTATGCAAAAAATAACAAAGTGAATTGTTGTAGGTGTGAACTGTAGCACAAAAGCAGGGTTAAGTCATTTTTTTCAAAAAGCTGCAATTGGCATATTAATACTATCCTTGCAACCCCTGTTTTTATGCAAACATCCATGTTTAAAACGCAGATGCCACGGTGGTGTGTTGTTGCTTTGGTGCTGCACTGATAAGCCTTAGGTTGCAGGATCAAATTCTGGCGGATAGGGCCGCATTCGATCAGGGTGGAACGGAAAAAAAAAGGCAAGTGTGCCGTGCATCAAGTGGATGGTTATCTGCAGTTGCACGCTACAGCGTGCCTCATAATGATATTGTGGTTTTGGCTTGTTAAAACTCCAAAATGTAATTATTTATTCAAAAAGCAGGGACAAAAAGTTAAGTGAGTAAACACTTCAGATATTTAATGCATCGCATGTGCGGTCGGGGGCGCCTCTATGGCACTGTCACTCCCCCCATAGATGTCCAGAAGAACCAGAATTTCCATCCGTAAAAAAAATTTCACACCGTTTGATAATCACGACCACCAGCACAACCTTGTGCTAATTCAGCCACTAACTCGAGAACTGGGCAGTGTTTTTGCGTTTACCAAAACTGGCACACTCTAGTCGATCCAGAAATTGCCGACTACCCAATCCACCGGACGAATTAGCTGCTACATTTATTTATTGATGCCTTGCTATTTTAAAGATTGGCATACAGTGCTGCGCCCTGCACATCTTCTACAGTAAATGGAACATATTTCTCGGTTGCTCGAGGTTTCATCAAATGAAATTCTACTGTAATTAAACAAAGACCAAAAAGTAGTTTTTTTCTAATACAATTTTTTCTCTTGTACGCTACAGCGCCAGCAGATGCATGCACAGTTTTGAGAACATAGCATTTCCCTTTAAGTGAAATGCAATCACTTTGAGCTGCCTGGGCATTGATGTGTATTTATGTATAAATCCAGCGTTAAGAGAATCTGGGCTTTGGCTTGAAGTTGCGAGCTCTGCATGCTAGATAGCAGTTTACACTTTTGGGGGCAGGTTGGCGGGGAGGGTATGTTTATGTAAAAGACTGAAGTACGAAGGGGTGGTGTACTCAAGGTGAGTTCAGGTGAGTCATTGCCCTACTTTCTGTTGCTCCATAACTGTCGTGTAAAGGTCCATTCACTCAGGTTACCTTGTGTGTTGTGTTGTCTTTTTTTTCTCCCCCCTTGTATCTCTTGCAGATTTTGAGCTGTCTGCCCTAGAAGTGTGCTACTACTACCCTCTTGCCTACTTGCCCTTGGTCCTCTTGATGATGATGATCTTGATGGTCGGGATGATGCTTTGGGAATGTTCACGCTCCGGGGCGGTGTGGCACAATGCATAGCAGGCCCCTGAGAGAGAAAAATAACATAAGGGAAATCATTGCTATCAAGAAATTGGCATTGTGAAGCCCTCCTCTGCTGCTGGATTGCGTTATTGTGCTCTTCACCACACCCTTAGTGCACAGCTCCAATGGCCTCGCTTGTTTTTAGTTCTCGCCGTCGTGGAAAAAAAAACCAAAAGGAATCGTAAGGTTTTGGTGTAAGAGAGCAGGCAGGCACGTAGCGGGCAACACAGCGGCAGACACATTCCGACATGTTGCTCTTGAAGGGCAAATGATTGTGGCTTCCTTCGACGGTGTCTAGGTGCGGACAAAGTATGATTGTGTAACACTGCATGTGCGCATTAAATTCAACACATCTGGCATGTCATTTTTTTTAATGCTCACACAATTCTCCAAAACCTTCAGTAACACTGCTTCTTCAGGCAACACAATAGCTAAGCCATCTTTTTTCTTTGTTCATTACCTGTTCACACACTTTTATTGTACAGTTCATAGACTCTCTGCGCCATCTCATATAATTTTGCCACACAACTAGAATGGCCATTGGGGTTTTCTGTTTCTCCCCTTCCGTATGCTCCTGTTCCCATTTTGTACTCTGTGGAATAAACTTGTATGTGAGAAGTGTTTTTTTTCTCTGTGCAGCAGTGTGTGTGCATGTGTGTGATGTTGGGGCATGGGCACAGAAGTGGAAATAAGGCAATCACCTGACTGCTGAAATGACTCTCTGTAGTACCTTGAGCACTGAATAGGCAGGATGTGTGAGCTGTGCAGCTTGATTTCTGCCAGACATTATGAAATACGAGGCACTTGTAGTTGAAGTAGATGAGGAGTGATAAGGCATCCTGTAGTTAGTGGCGGTATTCAAGTAGATACCCTAGTAGCACAGTATGTTACTGCAACGTTGCAACAACATTGCCAATGTTGTATTATGTTGCGCTAACATTCTTCAACATTAGATAATGTTGCTGCAATGTTACCAAGCAACATGCTGATAACGTTGCTCTAAAGTGGTCTTTTTCACATTGCAGCAATATTGTCAAATGATGAATAAATGTTGAACCACCTACGATGACATTGCTATAACATTCATGCTATAGGCTATAATTGTCTGCCCTCTCGGGCTATTTCTGAAGCCCAAATAGAAAAGCCGGTACCAGCTAGATCACTTCTCCTCACCATTACTACATTAATTTTTTTTATTTTTTGCTTCGAGCGCAAGCTTGCATGTGGTGTGCATACAGCTGGCGAGCAGTGCAAGTGTACTTAACTATGTCACACTGATGTAAAAATATATACCTGTATCGAAAATATTTCTAAACAGCTGAAATATCTGTTTTTTTATTAAGCAGGCGGTCTAAATAAAAACTGCCGAAAAAATTGAGTTCTGGTTTCACTGACGCTCCGCAGTCTAATGGCCATGGAGATCATCACAAATCCAAATCGCGGTACAGCCGAGAGCCCATTTCCTTCTTCCATGCCTTCTTCCATGCGACAGCCAGCCCTGCGACGCGCGCTCATCTAAAAACGTGCCACTCAGCGGCAGTCGTGTCAAAGTCCGCGTTTTTTGTTGTTCTAGCATAGTTTTTTTTTGCAGTCGCCGTGCCTGTGCTTTTTTTCTTGTAGCTTCTCTGCAATTCAACTGAAATGGCGCAGGCTTGCTCCGAGGATGACCTCAGTGGTAAGTGATTTCTACTCATTGTTGTGCTGTAACACGTGTTGGTTGGCACAAAGCCATGCCCTTCGTGATGGTTTTAAGTGCTACATTCGTTGCATCATGAAGAGAGTGAAGCGTTCACTAAGTGAAGTGTCCATTCGGCAACGACGCCGAAGAATAGCAGAGGCTGTTCACGGCGAACTAGAAAATTGTTTGGCCGTTGTTGATAATGGTCGTGACAGCAGATTGTGCGCATCAGGAGCAGAGCAGGATCAATACGCCTTTTTGTCGCATAATGTCGTTTTATCCTCTTTATCAGTGCCAGGCGAGGACGCAGATGAAAGCCGCAGTTCCAACTTGTCAGATTTTGGCACCTCTAGCGGCATCTCTGACATAGGAAGTGCAACGTCAGACTTGTCGCGGATTTCTGACGATGACGAGTTGGTGGAGTGTGAAGATAGGATGACACCTGAGTCTGGTGCCGCTACTCAGTGTCTAGAGTACGACTTGCGTGTATGGGCTATTAATAGTAAATTGCCTGCTTCACACCTGAATTCCCTGCTTAAAGTGCTCAAGCCATACCATCCAGAGTTACCCTCGGATGCTAGAACATTGCTAAAGACGCAGAGGCATACTGATCTGGCAGTGATGACCGGTGGTCGTTACCACTATTTTGGAATTTCTCGTTCTTTGGAAGAACATGTTGCACATGTTCCTGCAGATTGTCGGACATTGTCACTCATTGTGAACGTAGACGGCCTTCCGCTCTCCCGCAGCTCGAGAAAGCAATTCTGGCCGATTCTCGTGCTTGTAAAGGAAAGTTCACACTCCTCTCCATTTGTTGCTGCTCTCTATGAGGGTGACAGCAAGCCTGGAGATGTGACCTTGTACTTAAGTGATTTTGTCTCCGAAATAAGGAAGCTGCTTGAGGAGAGCCTTATGTACAATGGCAAGGTCTATGCTGTGAAAATCCATGCATTTGTGTGTGATGCCCCAGCAAGGGCTTACATCAAATGCATTAAGGGCCATACAGCCTATTTTGGATGTGAAAGGTGCACTCAAAAGGGTGCATACTCTGCACTTGACAGGAAAATCATTTTTGATTCCCATGACAGTCCCTTGCGCACTGATGAAGATTTCAGGAGCTTTGCCCAAGAACATCACCACCATAGCGAGTCTCCGCTGCAGTGTTTTGGTGTTGGGATGGTCACACAGTTCCCACTAGACTATATGCACCTGGTTTGTTTGGGAGTAATGAAGAAACTACTCATTTGTTATTGGGCTTCTAAAAAGCCATCAGCTTCAAAAATGTCATCACAGTCAAAGCTTCATGTATCCACGATGCTTGCTAGTTTTAACTTGTATGTTCCAAGTGACATGAAGCGCAGGCCACGATCACTGCAATTTTTGGAGCAGTGGAAAGCGGTTGAGTTTAGGAACTTTCTACTGTACTATGGACCACTTGTCCTCCAAGGAAATTTGGAAAGAAAGTTTTACGACCATTTTATGAAGCTTAGTGCTGCTATTGCTATCCTTGCATGCCCAGATTACGCAGTGCACAACGTGGACTTGGCGGAGCACCTTCTTCAAGAGTTTGTAGCTGAGGCTGGCTCCCTATATGGAAAGGGGATCTATGTCTATAACGTGCACTCATTGTTGCATCTAGCTGACGATGCCAGAAGATTTGGCCCTCTTGATGACTTTTCAGCCTTCGTTTTTGAAAACTTCCTTTATAAACTTAAGACCCTAGTAAGGACGAAGGCTCGAGCTCTTCAGCAGGTTATCAAGCGCCTCAGTGAGAAACGCTTTCTTAGTAATGTTTCCACAGGTTCTCTCAATTCATACCCAAGACTGTCAGGAGAGCACTCTAATGGACCTGTGCCACCAGGGTTTCAAGGCAGACAGTACTCTTTGCTAGAGTTTGAAGGAACTGTGCTAAAGCTTGGCAGGCTGGATAATTGTGTCCAGCTTAAAGAAGGTCACATTGTATTAGTAACTAATATGTTGCAATCGGTGTCGGGGGCCAGCATCTGTGGGCACTATTTCACAACTTTGGCTGACTTGTATTCGCAACCATTGCCGTCTTCAGAGCTCCTGGTTTTTGCTGCTAAAGACCTTTCACAAGATCTTTCTGTGTGGCCTGTTGATGAAATTAGAAATAAATGCATGTGCTTGCCAAGCGGAGGAGATAATTATGCAGTATTTCCTCTATTGCACACATGCCATGGTTTGGTCCACTGAAATGAATGGACTAAATGAGACAAGTATAGCCTGTGCTGGTATACTTGCTAATTTAAACTGTTCATTTCATTGGACCTGCTCTTCTCAAGGTCATGAGATTGAATCCTTGCCACAGTGGCTACATTTTGATGGAGTGAAAATGTGTGTGATGTCAGTGCATGTTATAAAGAACACTGAGTGGTCAAAAATTAATTGGCAGCCTTCCGCTTTTGTGTTCTAAAAAATGCATGTGCAGCTTCGAAATGTGAAACCTCTCATTCCACCATATCATTACCTGCAGTACAAGTGTAGCAGTTGCATTGCTGAATAATAGGAAAGGCAATATTTTCGGGGATCACTGGTTGATTTCGTAAAATATAAAACTTGCCTATCAGGGTAGATAAGGCACATGAATTGATTCACAATGACGTGAGTTTAAAGGCGGGCGAGAGGCATATAGTGGAGGGCTGCTGATAAATTTTAACCACCAGTGGTTCTTTAATCTGCACTGACATCACTCGCCACATACATGTTTTTCACATTTCACCTTCATCAAACTGCACCCACCGTGGCTAGGATTCCATCGCATTAATTCAGTTTTCTTTGTTTTATAATTTCAGGGGGGAAGACATACAGCATCGTTCTTTTTGAAGATGAAGATGAAGTTTCCGTCGTGCCCACTTCGTGGATTTCAGAAAACACAGTTAGGTGGCCACCATTTAAGAGCACCGCAAAGATAACTACTGCCATCAAAGAGCAACAACCACCATCAAGCGACTGGACTAGCTACAGATGTCGAGTGTTGTGGACATGTGGTAAGCTTCTTGCCCAAGTTTCTAAAAACATGTTCAAGTTGGTAGCTTAAGTTCGTGTACTATCAGTAAGATCGGTATATTTTTGGCAGTATTGTTAGCTAAACTTTGAGCTTGAAAGTTATCTTCGTTGAACCTTATAATTAAGGTATCTACAATTTGTTTACTCTTAGTACCAGAACTGGTTGCTTTTGTATTGAAACTAGTGAAGGTGGCAAATTTTGAGTAGATGAATATACTAAACATATTAATTTGGACATGTCATTTTTATATTATGCTGTTATTTCTTTCACCACTCAGTGTTCAACAGTTCTATAAATTTTTTTGTTTGTCTTTTTAAAACTAGTGCTTTGCATTTCATTTCTTTTTGGGCAATAAATATTACATTCATTCTTTTTAGGCAGCTATGAAAGTGCTAGACAAAAAGAGCAGCAAGCAGAATTCACATCAGATTTGGCCTCAGATGTTGAAACAATTCAGCAAAGGCGGAAGAGGCGGCCACCAGCGCGCCTGGAGTCTTCAGATGAAGAGAGCATCGACTTTCCTGTTCCTCTACGAGGACAGTGCTTTAATTCTTCGCAACAAACTGCGAAGTTTGTTTCACGACCACCACCGCCAAAAATTGTGAAATTGTCACGGTTCAAGCCCCAGTCACTTGCTTCACAGGATCCCCAGATACAAAAGGCCCCACCTAGCCGGGAAGTGGCTTTAGATGATGGCGATTCTTTTGCTGAAAAAAGGAAGCTTGACCAAAATGGTAGGGGCTGCTGTCAGCCTTTGGAATCATTTATTATGCTTGCGACATGAGTTGCAGGTCGCAAGAATTTGTCCAACTTTATGTACAGTCTGGTCAGGTGCTTTTTAATTCTGTAAAGGTTATAGAAGGGCTATAGTTGATTATTTCATAAGTGGAGCGTATAGATAGACGACAGCAAACCTTTATTTCTGGCCGCCATACAGGGAAGGTGCAGGTTGCATGATCATGCGAATGTTTCTACATTAGGCACTTTATAGACAGTGTTGCTCTAACATTGCCTTACTGAATGTGTTTAATTTTGGTGATGCATCTGTTGGTGTCATATGCAGGTGCCTGCCGCATTTGTGAGCTTTACCGTAGTAGGATACAATTTTAAAAAGAAGTTGGTAACACTGGGCCATGGTTCACATTCTCTATATTACTCTGCTGGCCAATCAGTACAGTAAATGAGAGCAGCTTTTAGTGTTTTAATTTATCAAGCAAGCATGAGCATCAAAATTCTTGGTCTTATCATTTCGTCTGGTGATTAGCTTCTTGTTTAGGTCACAAAAGCTTTAACAGTTGACTACATTTTTTTGCAGTGGAATTCGGTGTGGGGGTCCCAAATGTGGGCGGAGCTTCACTGCACTTAGGTTGCATCCAACCATGGTGTTACAATTTAGCATGGAAAAGTTGGTCTGTTCAGTTGTAGCAGCCACATGATCACATATTGGTCATTGCCATAAGTTAATCTTATTTAATTTTATTCATTTACTTAAATATTCTACAGCTCCATGTGGAGCTATAGCAAAAGTGGGAGTGGAATGTAAATAGTAAGTCTTCAAAGTGCAATAGGTCTTTAATTTATTTCAGTGCGTTTACAAGCAAATATGTTCACTGTTATTGTAGATCCCCTAAATTTAGTCAATACTTTTTGGGAAAACGCACTTATGTTAACAGTAGAATATTTGCATATGTTTAATTCACCATTTTTAAGTCTGACTGTTGAATAATTTGTTTTATATCTGCATTTCTTATACCTTTCATTGCAGCACGAGTACTCTGGCTGTGTTAAGGATCCTGTGAAGTTACGTGTGCATGTTTCTGCATGGTGTTCTTGTATTGGAAATGCAAAGTGTTATTCATGCAACTTAAGTTAGGCCCTTTGCAGATTATTGGTTAAAGAAAGAAATGGCAGGAATCCTTTATTTAACTGTTACTACTATTTCTTAGGTGGATTGCTTTGCTTGTAGAAAGAATGAAGACATACTTAGGTTACTGCTTACATAAGATTAAAACCATTACAGTGAAATGTTTTAGCTTGGTCAAGTTACTTTTCTCTTCTTTGTTTTAGCCATGCTTGGAAAGTTGCTCAAGGAGGTGAAGGGAATAAGAGCTCAGGTAGATGGCCTGGAAAAATCCATCCAAAGGATAGAGCAAGCCATCACAGAAAATAAACAACCGTGTGCACAACCTGTCAGCAGTGCCATTCTTGAACTGCTTCCCCTGGCAACTCATCAGAGGCTGGAAGAATTGCAGTGGCAGCTTCATGATGAAAAAAACAGGACAGACCTCGTAAGTTAAATTTTTGCTCTGCAAGTACACATGCATGAAATTTTATGTGGATGTCTTTTTTTTTCTAGATGGCCCATTTATCGCGAATCGGTGGCACATCAGTGCAAGATTCTGTACGCAAAATTATGCGGAGATGCATGTGTGACACGTTGGCCCAGGACTTTTCTCTGACTGGGAGAAAAGGAAAAAGGCCATTTATTGGGCTATACCTGCTCCAAGTCCTCACAGGTGCTATATTTATATATCTCTCATGTGTAGCATGCATACGCACATTCGCATTTCAGCATGCCATGATTTTTAGCTGTCAGTTAACAATGCATAGGCTTGAAGCACTGAATGCATTTCCTGTGTAAGGAACATAAGCAGTATATTTTTTTATACTGATAGCATGGGCTTTTCCTGGCATGCCATCACCCTGCTGGTTTTCTGCTTTGCCTATTATAGCGAAGGGTGATGAGGCCGTTGTTCAGCACAAGCCATGAGGCTTTCTCTTATCTTACTTTAACCCTCTTCTCCAAGCCAACCAATGTAGCCTTGTCTTTGATGATTCATTCTCTTTTTTTTTTTCATTTGTTTTTCAGAAACGCTGAAAAGCAATTTCGCACAGGCCACGGAGTCACAAATACATCTTTCGATTGCCGAATGGCTCCGTTATGCACCATCAAGACAGAAGAAACGGTAAGAGACAGTTCAGTACTTTAATGATTGGCAGTTATAGATCAGCAATTTAGAGGCGCCAACACTAAATATTTCCTAATAAATATGTGCATTTTATTGCATGCATTACTGGAGTTTAAATAACCTCTGGTTTTAAGTTGGGGGCAGACAAAATAGGAAGTGTTTTGTTAATTTGGAAGATATCTTAGTGCAAGTATATATGTTATTTTACTTTTCCTCATCCTTGATCCATATTTTTGAGCAGTGTCAGCAACCTGCACTTAATGTTGCACTTTTTGTTGTTAGAGGTTTTGCTATTGGAAGTGTGTCCACCAAGATGCTTATGATAGAAAATTTTTGGTTCTTTACATATTTATTTATTTTTTTGCAGGGATGCAGCTTCGCCTTTGATGTCATGAATCAGACCATCATCATGAGCAGCTGGAGGCCACCAGGGGACAAGGGGACAAGAAGTTTCTAGATGTGCTGAATTTTTGAGGCAAATGTTGACAGTACTTTAAATTTGTAGTTTTCCAGTGCAACGGCACATGGCCAAACAAGGGATGAAGGAGACTTGGAAGAAAACAGTGCAGCAACAGGGACAAGACAGAAGACTGTACAGGTGCTGACTAGCAACTGAAGGTTTATTGAAAAGGAAAACATAAAATATACTCCCTTTACAACCTAGAGCACGCATGGTCTACACCAACAACTCTGATAAGCTGTCAGCTTCAGTTTTGGTGGTCAGCTACAACAGTTCGCAGTGATGAACGAGGACGGATGGGGTCCGCAACACATGCAACACATGCTATTCTTGTTGTGTAAATAGTTTACTGAAGTGTTTGATATTTGTAACATGCAAGTTCAGAGGTGTGTGTGTTTTCATGCTATGATAATGCGCCTAGTAACTGTTCAAAACATTAGCTATGGTTTTTGTTCCTGAGTAGCCAAAATAGGCTGCATGTGTGCTGTTTTGTAGATTGTTGCAAGTTTCTTTGTAAAGTAATTAAATAATATAATCATATTTATAAAGTAATTAAATAATATAAATCATATTAGTGAAATGTAAGCTCACATGGCACATTTTTCAAGCTGTGCTAATGTGTTCATGTAATATTAAGTGTATTATATGTCTGCTTCCTTTTTCTAAGTTATATTTGTGAAACTAGCTGTATGCCAAGCTAAAGTGCAGTTATACAGCAGTCTGAAGCTTGATGCTAGTGTAGTTGATTCAGTTCTTGACAAATAAAATAGCGTTATCAGAAACAAATGATGGCTACTTGTGATGTGCACCCATATATATAAATCATTCTAATTGTCAGAATAACCACGTGCAGTGGTATCTTCAGGTTACGGCAGCTTGTAGCATCTAGATGATCAAGAGCACTAGTAGAGAGCTGATGAATATTACATAAAGAACTTGTTTAGAGTAAGCGGTCTGAAAAGTATGGAAAAACAATGTGTTGTGCTGTGCAGCCTTGTAAGTATTTGTATTCTATAGCACAGCACCGCATCACTGTGTAGCAAGGAGTAATGGTCAGTTGCTCATTCTTGCGACCTTAAACTGCCGTAACCGTTGTGGTATGAGGATACCATTGCAGACTGTTTAGCCTTTCACGAGATTATTTTATTGACCAGCAACCATTGATAGCTGAAATATTTCAGTGATTTAGAATGCGGTCTCAAAGTTTCTGAAATGTTATGACAGCATTGCGGCAATATTGCAGTGACATTGTCAACGTTGCATGTGTGCAAATAAAAAGGTGTAGCAATGTTGCATTTATATTGTCTCCAGAAGTTGCTTTAACATTGACTGAAAGTTGATGTAACATTGGAGCAATATTGTCTCAACGTTGTCTTATGTATGTTGCGTTAACGTTGCAAAAAGAGGACGCTAGCCACGTTAAGGCAATGTTAGAAGCTAACGTTGTGGCCACACTGAGGCAACAAAGCGTGCTACTAGGGTATGGGTGTGGGTTCGTCTTTCCTGCTAACGTCTAGGGTAATGCTGCGTTGAAAACAGTTGGGGAGATATTGGTGAATGAACTCCATTGGATGCGCATTCTTCATGGCAAGCACTTTGCTCTTCTCATTCTGATGCGGCTTGCATTCACGTTTTCCCGTCTTTATGTTCTAGGGGGTGCCATTCACTCTTCTCCTTCGCAAGGAACCCGCGCAAAATAGCACAATCAGGTGATACGTCCCCCTCCTGGGCCACTGCTCTGCCGTCTGTGACCATATTTTTTTTTCACTTGCATACCATTGCTGCTAACGTGATTGATGCTCTTTGATGCAACTGACTACCTTTTTGAAGTGCTCTTTATATTTTTATCATTCAATGCAGCAAATTCTTAAATAGTGCACTTATAATCATGACCTTCATGAACATGAAATTGCGTTGAGAGCTCTGACATGAATTCTTGGCCCTGTTATGAATGACGTGCAGTGCTTTATTTGTTTTTGCCCATTACAATGCAGTGCTAGTTAGGGTACTGTGCTTAAGAGACAGTTGCAATTTTTGCGTGGGTTCAGTGGAATTCTTTGCCCCTTTTTCTTCGTGCTTTGCTACGTTGACGTCCTCTCTCTTAAAGGCGACCTTTTTTACAATTTGTCTGCAGCTTCCACCATCTTTCAAAAACTGATGTTATTGGTATATATGTTCTTGCAAAGGGTATTTGTTTTGTGGATGGCAGTCCCAAAGTTAGCATGTGTGTGCGAAACATTGAAGGAATAATTAGGACCCAACTACTTTGGAGTATGAGATAGCATAGTGAATGCAATGATTTTAAAGGCTGCAGTACTTCAAGTGCATGTTATGACCCTGGTCAATACCTTTATGCTATGCACTTCTAGTGACTTCTTGAACTAGGCTGGATGTTTACGCAGTTATCATATTTAAACAAACAATTCCATTGTACGAAGTACTGTGCACACCAACGCTGAGCAGTTTCTCTTATTTTGATCGATAATTGCGTGCACAGTGAAGTTGATAGCTGTTTTGAGTCATTTATACTCCGTTTCATAAGTTGTAGGCAACGCTATGGAAGCTATGCGAGTGGTGTCTTTGCCTTGCGCACTTTACCAGACAGTTTCCTGATCGGCAACATTTTGTACACAAGGTCTACTTCATATATCAGAGCTACAATTTGTGGGCGCAAGTTTACATAAAAATTTGTGCTTCCAGTATAGATGACACTGTGTTGTGGACGTCTGTGGGTGATGCAGTGGCTGCTGGCTGCAAAAATGAGACACCAATGGATTAACGTCCGATACCTTTCATTTATTAATTGCTGTATGTTTTGACATTAAAGTCTCGTACTTTGCATCTACCGATCGCAAGAGGTCTTGCTAGCCTTCATAGCGGTGCCTGATATCTAAGTGAAACGGAGTATTTGTCACTTGCTCTCAAGTTGAATAATTACTCCATTTCAGAAAGTTGTTCTTCAGGTTACGTATTTCAATATTGCAGATCAGTGAACACCTTTTTTGTAAGTTTTTGTGTAATTTATGGCAGTTTGTGGCAATAATTGACCGAAGTGACCACCCTCAACCTGTTGTAGCCATGTTAGTTGCAGGTATAGTTGTGCATTGTTGCCATGGCATGAACTTCAGGTCTCGCTATATGGATGCTGCAATTGAAATTGCAAAGACAATGACTTAAGCCAGATCAAGCCATGATGCTTGTGCTCATCAAAACATGGTAACAGGATCACTGTGATGTAATTCATGCATATTGATGCTAACACAAAATTAAGGCAAACGAAGCATTCATTCCAAGCATACAAGTGACTTATCTCCATTGAAATGATAACCAGTCGGCAAGGAGCTGAGTACCTGGGACTTGACAAAAATAGTGCACCAAACTTCTGTTTGCGTGCTTGCACTGTTTTGTCTTCCTATATGCCTTGCTTAGTATGCGATACACATAGCCTGTTTCGTTGCTCGCCTCATAAACATTTGTGCTGCATCTTGATTAGATCAATCGCTAATGCCAAGCTTGAAAGACTGTTGCTGTCACAACTTTTCTCTGCGAAGGTAGCAACAGAGTGAGCGTATCTGCGTTCATGAGTTGTCTGTGCCCGCATTAATGTTCATGAAAATATGCCCAGGTGTGGGACACCAAACAGCCAAATTAAGCAGTGCAAGTGAAAATTTGCTTGTTAGGGTGCCTCGGAGCTTCATTGGAATGCACGGTTGGCTACAAAATGGTACAGGAATGCATTTTTCTCACTTTTGAATGCGTTGCTCTTGCACAGATCGATAAAATGCCAAACATATTGGTTTTAGTAAATTTATATGTGCAAAATATAGCCAACGTATTGCTTTATGTAAATATATCCAATGACAAATGGACAGGTTAAATAGAGGTTGGACAGTAAACTACTAGCCACTGTCGTACGGGTTTTCAAGATTCTTAAGCCACCAAGACTGCCAGGATTGTATCGGCCGTGCAGCTCCGTTACCCTAACTAAGCGCTTCGATAAGTTACATTGATTGGAGAATTTGTGGGAAAAGATAGGTAGTACACGCTAACAGCTTATGCAGTATGTAATGTATGACGAAAGCTGAAAGGCTTGTGTAGTGCAAGATTTGGTTGCTTTTGGCTCGCAGGGTGGGTATGTAAGGGTCCAGAGTAGTGTTAGCTGCTTTTAGCGAGCTTTGGCTTTTCTCCATTCTAGGATATGCACTTGTAATATGCACCCCGACAAAGTGAAGTGCTTCACAGTTCTCACCAATGGGAGAGTGAACCAAATTGCGCAAAGTGCTGGTCATGTTTGCCATTTTTAGGAGCCATCCTTAGGAGGCAAGATCTTGGGAGTTGGGTAATGGGTATTTTTTTGCAATCGTCGACACAAAAGAATGGCATTCACCAATTCTAGAACTTCAGTGCCTTTACAGCGTTTTCGCACCAGGTATGTCATATTTATTTGTGTGGAGAGGAATTGGCTAATTCATACGTTCTTACCACCTGATCGGAATGTGTGTGATGTTATTTAATGGAGTTTTTGCTAGAGTTAAATTATTCACTACGAAGGATCTATTCAAGCTTCTGAGTGCTTGGCCTTTGCATATTGAGCAACAATTATATTAACGCGATAGCGTTAAGGAGCTCGTGTCGCAGAAAAGCCGGTGTCGTCGGCGTCGGGTGTCGGCGTCGGCGGCGTTGACCGTGAGCGATAAATCACGGCAGGCGCTTCATAAATAAAAAGCAACTTCCAAGATTGGCCCGGTGGGAATCGAACCCAGGTCTCCGGAGTGTGAGACGGAGACGCTACCACTCAGCCACGAGTTCGATGCTTCCAAGCGGTGCAAACGCGCCTCTAGTGAATGCGGTGTTGCCTTCGAAACGAGCCGTGGAAAGTTATACTGCGGTGTATATCGGTAATTATGAACATGTAACGTACAGAAGTCACAATTACACGAGTTGCGAAGTGCGTTTCCGCTGCATTTCTTCTGCGCTTTCCGCACACGCAGAGCCATCTTGCGGCAAACACAGAAGACCCCCTCCTCTCAATGTACGGCGCTGCCCCGACAGGAGGAGCGCCGCGCGCGCATTGGGACCGCTGCCAGGCGCGTCGCGGGACTCCCTCTCCCCTGACGACGCTTCGCCGTGCTTCCGGTTTAGATTACTATCTATCTCTCTGGCGGCGTAGATCGTTTCCCCTCCGAGACACCGAGTTCTTTGGTTCGTTTCGTTCGCTCAGGCGCACGTTTCGTCGCCGCGCCGAACGCTGCGTTGCTTGACGCTCACCGCGTGATAGGTGGGCGCTAAGTCCGATGCGGGGCGCATCGTAAGTGATTGCTGTGCCGTAGCGCATTGTCTTATACCCCTTGGCGGGTCGACGGGAACGCTGTCGCGTCCCACTCTTGAAAGCGAAGCTTAAGCGTCCTCCAATTTTTGTCAATGGCCGATTTGTCTGGTTTTCGCAAAGTTTTCCTGGGCAGGGCAGGGACTAAATATCCGTTTGTGTTGCGTTTGTATGATGACTGCCAGATTTTTTGTCACCTGAAATGATTCATTTGCTTGATCTGGTTTTTGGTTTGATACTTGCTGCAAGGGTTGAATCTCCGATTAAGATGTTCCTGGTTGGTCAGCTCCAGTTGCTCAGCAGACATGCTTAACTAGCTGCCTGTCGTTGAAATGCTTTTTACGTGGTTCCAGTGCCTTCGTTATCTTCATATTTGCGTTAGCATGTTTGCGTTTCCAGAACAGCAGCTGTGACATTAACAGCTATTAGTGTAGGGTTGATGCTTTCTTCCAAAAGGGCCCCTAAACTACCTCCGATATTTCTAAACATTTCAAGTAAACATGCTGCGCATCGAGTTCAGAATGTCGTTAGGATGAACGATGCCGAACAAAATCCCGTGCTCCTCGGGCCTTTACGGTGTCGCCAGCGCTCGTAACGTCACCAGGGTGCTGAGGGCGATGTCGCCAGGAGCAGACACTGTTTATTGGTTGAACCAAAAGCCTATGGCGTCAGTTAAGTCTGCTAGTAGGTGCACGAGCTCCCTGCTCTGTCGTGTTCCTCTCTTGTGTGCAGTTGCACATCGGTAACTACCGCCGACAGCACAAGTGCCAAATCTCTTTCGCTCCAATGCAGTCGTGGTCAATGCAGTAGCTGCGAGAACAGTCTGGCAGTGTTGCGATGACTTAAGCCATCCGTCTGCCATGCTTGACCGCAGAATCGCCGAATGGAAAAAATGAAATGACGTGACACTGGCTGCCTCTTGAGGATGCCCTGTGGTATGCCCGACATGCTACAGAGGGTACATTGCAGCACGCTTTGCAGAAGCATGGGCTGGCGCGGCAGCAGCAGAGGGTTGCCGAGGTCGGAGTGTCGGTAACCCGAAGTGGTCAGTTCAGAAGAGCGGGTTGTCAGTGATTTATGTCGCGTGTCATTTGGAGGAGCACTCGGGCGGAGATCAGCCGACAAACTGAGCGCAGCGGAGGAAGGAGCGAAACGAGCGTCAGTTGTATTTTGATCAAGCATGTAGCTCTGCTAGTACGACGCTGTTTAGAGAAATTCTCCAGACAAGTTCGTTATAGACTCGTGCACTGCTGCAACACCACAACTAAATTTCGACCTTCGGGTGGTTTAGGGGCCCTTTAAATGTCTTACTGGGTTTTGGGATTTATAGAAGTTTTTTGGGAAAACAGCGATCTCGTGCTTTTATGCTATTGCCGACTCGTGTCTTTAAATGTGCTTTATAGGTGGCAAGGAGCTTAACAGCCAAGAACAGAGTAAGGTGCACCTGTTACATGATCTCATTGTTTCATGTTTACTGATTGTGAGCTAATCTTTGGGGTTAGGCTGAGATTTATCTTGTGGTTTAGTTTGCTTCATTTGGTTTGTCAATGTTTCTGTGAACATTTTCGTGTAGCATAGTGTAATGATAGCCCTACTCCTACGCTGAGCAAGGATTTCTGCTTTTACTGTTTTCCAACTAGCTAATATGCATTCACTGTGGAAGGCTATTGCCAGCCTGGCACTGGTGAGGGTTTCTGTATTTGAACTTTTCATCTGCGCCTCTTGCTTTTCTGTTGGACTAACTTTTTCAAGCACATCAAATTGTGGAGCAGAGTTGTGGTCAACCCAGACATGGACACAATTAGATGCAAGTAGGAAATTTTTTGAAATCGCTGTCAGAACAAAACCATGTTTGCTAGACTTGAAGCTGCTACATTTTTGTGTGTTGCTTTGAGATTGAACAAAAGTGGCTTTCACTGCAATGGTTTTACAGCCTGTACAGTTTTGTGCTTCAAAAGTTAGTGCTGTAGTATGCTTCCTGATTTGTTCATTGTCTGCTCAGGTGTAACGTGGACACTTGAATTTATGTTGACGTTGCAGTTTCCAAATTTTCTTAATGCTGGTATTTCATGTTAATCGCGTCGCCTTGTTTCGGGACCATATTTTCTCAGCTAAATGGGTTACCTGTAAATATCTCAAGTATTTTATTGTTTCTATTTCTAAATTTAGTGTGGAGAATTTTTAATTGTGGTTTGGATTTAGTATTGCTCACTGCATCATTGGCTGGGAGTGATTGCCTCTCATTCTGCTTTTGGGGTATAATCATTGGGTCACAATTTGTGCCAGCATGTGATGCATTCATTGCAGCTGTGTTAACTGCCATGCTGATGCTCATCATGAAGGGACTCTGGGGGGAATCTATAGTAGTGCAACGTGGCGTGTTCAAGATGACGCCAGAATCGTTCGAAGACACGAAGAAATATTGAACACGGCTGAAGATGGCCAACGGTGGGATCACCTTGAAAGCCATGAAGTGGGTGATGGGTTACTATGCAGCGGATGTTTCTTCGAGTTCACCTCCCCACTGTGAGACAAACTTAAGTTATTTCGTAAGTTATTTCTTGCAAGCCAATGGATTCAATTTCAACTTGTATGTGCTTGAAAATTTATGTTGCAAGCCTGCAGCTTTTGTGATGATGCTTGCACGGGCCAAGACCTCCCCACGATTTATGTGGACCAGTGTAACATGAGACAGTCAGAAGTGAGGTTTGCAGCTTTGCGTAAATTATGATTTCTATTAGAACCCACCAATGAATTGAGCTAGTTTTTCAAGTTTATGATTGTCTGTAGAGTTCACTGCTAAAATTACAGGAGGCAACTCTAGCAGTGACGATTCAGCCGACATGGGAATGGCAGTACGTAGATTAGGCTAAGCTGTAGTTTATGTAGCAATTTTATTCCTTACGTGGTGGCTTAGCGGCTGTGGTGTTGCGCTGCGGGGCACGAGGTCGCGCACTCGGATCCTGGCCGCATTTAGGTGTTGGCGAAATGTAAAAACGCCCGTGTCCTGTGCACTGTGGGCACGTTAAAGATCCCCAGGTGGTCGAAATCCCCGGAGTCTGCCATTACGCCGTTCCTCATAATCAAATCGTGGTTTTGGAACGTATGAAACCCCCGAATTAAGTTTTGACGAAAAATGGAATAAGCCAATGCACATGTATATTCATTCAGAATTGATTATAACAGTATTTGTTTAACAATGTTAAATATTGCAGTCGTGCCGCATGAAGCAAGAACAAAGGTTAGGCGAATCCGTGTTACGACCATTCCCGTGCTGGCTGAACCGCCATGCTTGCAGTTCCCCATACACACTAGTGAGAGTCCCCCCCCCCCAAATGTTTTGTAGGAAAAACAAGTCTAAACGATGGCCACGCAGTGCAAACAGCTGCATGCTTGCTTTTATTCGTTACCTATATAGCTTGAAGATACGTCATTGCTAGTACGTTTTTATGGAGGGTTGACGTGCTCTGAGGAAAGGTTTAAGTGGGAATTGGCGGTCTCTCTTTTTTATTTATTCAGAACTGGGATGCGAGCTATTTTGTCGCCTTCTGTTAGTAAATGTCATTCGGTGTTGAGATGCTAGGCTTTACGTAGCCACAGACTAAAAGCTGTTGGACCAGCTTATGTGAAATGTTCGGACTTCTCCGACTCTTCTTAATGCTAGTCCAAACTTGCAAATGAGCCCAGTCGTGAAGTTGCGGATTTCTAATTGCTGGGAATGCGAGATGGGATAGATTTTGCACATTCCTTAAAGGGCACCTTGCCAGGTCCAGCCATTTTCAAGTTATTAGCGAGCGCAGCGCATACAATGCTCGCTAATGATCCTGTCTGCTAAGAGAGAAAGCTCAGCGGGTAAGCGTAGACGCCATTGCGCTTGAGCGGCTAGCGTTTCTACGGACGGCGTAGCTCGCTTGTCGATGTCCTCCCCTCCAGCGGAGCGCGCTCAGCGGACCAGCGTTTCGCGAAGCGAATGGCGACCATGCGCACGAACAGCAGCATCTCGTCTGCGGCGCTGGCTCGCCTGCAGGCGAAAAACCCTCGGATGTGTTTCAGCAACGAGGCCGATCAGCGACGATTTGAGATGGATGGTTGCGGTGGGAAACCTGAAGCAAGAGTTTAGCCGCGTGCTGCCGCTTCGTAATGTTAACTCCAACCTCTTTTTTTTTGTCAGGTGGCGCAACAAAGCGCTCGCCCGATCGAGTGATCGCTGAGTGAAAGCTCTTCCTTTCGTACGGCGCTCAGCTGCAGTCTTCGCTGCTCCGCTGGCCCGTAAACACGCTGTGCTATAGCTCTGTACTCAGTTCAGCGTAGAAGCCAGTGCGCATGTGCGGTACCGCATGCGCCGTGGCATCTACGCGCTGGCTCGCCGAGCTATAACTATCTTGCATGCTACGCGCCGCGGAAAGGGCGACTTTCAAACCAAACGACGTTTTTTTCTCGCGGGCGCTGCGCTCCCAGCCTTAGACCGCGTCAATATCGCAAGTGCGCCTACGTACATGACAGTGCTGTGACGTCACTCGTAGCGTAACGTGGCTTCGAGAATTGCTCGGCAAGATCATTGCTTAACCTGTAGCTTCATAGACGAATTAAGGTCAAGACAAACATGCGCATGCATTCGCAGATGTACTACCAGTTCGTCTGCTTGCTTTTTCCCAGACGTGCATTCGCGCGCACAAAACGACTCTTCCTGCCGTGTTCCACCGCCACGATCCTCTTTCATGATGCTCTCGCTTCATGCTTTCACATCCGTGACGTCATACGATCCTCCGGTGTGGCAGAAAGCAGGAAAGGAATTTCGTTTGCGGAGGCTGACAAGGGGAGAGTGTCTGCGGTGACGCGCGCGCGCCTCGTGAAATTGTGGGTTCGCGCCACTTCAAATATTTCAATATCTGTGAATAATGTACTTCGTAAAATTATTGCGGCTGAGCTCTAGAAGACACGTGACAGTTTCCGGCGTATAACGAAAATTCGTTGTGGCCTGGTGAGGGGCCCTTTAAGTGCGAGGTCGGGCGGAGTAAAAAGTTTGCCGTGAGCCGTGTGGTAGGCAGGGCCACGCCAGTGTTTCCATCACGTATGAGCCTTCTAGCCAGCCTATAAGCGCGGTACGTAAGTGGTTGAGACGGGTAAAGTATCTCTGTTGTGGGCAGCGTTTTGTACGTTCACATAGAGGATGCCAGCTCTAGCTTTGTTTCCATGTCTTCGTTGTGTAATGTCGGGCATGTCATTTTGAGGATGGTATTTCACATGCCAGTGCCTTTGGTGAAGTGTGAATGGGAGAATTGGGAGCTTGGCGGGTGGGAGGGGTGTTTTTGAGTAACAGGAGAGCGCCAAGGTACCCGATGCCATCGTTTCGCCCCATGTCATATTTATAGCATTCATGTCTACCGTAGGTAGTGTAGCAGAAAAGTGCAGGTCGGAATGGGCGACTTTTTTATCCCAGAAAGTACCAAATGGCAATTGATTACCGCGGCTGATCAAAAAAAGTACCTTCCCTGTAATTTTTTAAGTGCATTGATTGCGTAGTTATCTGCCAGGTAATTGAAAAAGGACCTTCCCTGTGTGTATACAGGTTATTTCTTAGCTTTTCTTTCCTTTTTTTTTGCAGCTGGACGTCTGCTTTGTTACTCGTGGCAGTGGCGTGGCGACGCCTAGCTACTAGCGCCACACGCGCACGGAGTTATTTCTTTAAGGAAGCTTATTTTGCTATAAAATTGCGCCCTAAGGTCCGTTTGTGTGTTTCCGTGTGACCAGTCGGGCATTGATGGCACACCTTATGCATCCGTGATTATTTTGTGAAAGGATTTAGGCACACGAGACTAATCGGAGCCAGAAGTGACTCGACAGGAGCGGGTTTGCTTTGGGTTTCGAGCACGTGGCAGTAAGTTGTCGAGCAGAAAGCTTTTATTTAAAGGGTGGAAGTTTCCTCGAGGTACTGTGCTTATGGGATGGGCTCTGGATGAGTGATGTTTTGATATACCGAATAAACGAGTTGATCTGATACTCTGGTCGTGTTTTTTGAACGTGGGTTGAGCTGAATGGGATTGGGGCCAGTTATTCGCTCTTCAATATTTTCTTGGGTGCTGTTACCTTTGAACCCGAGATTTCGCCTTCCCAGGAGCGCAATGCGCAACTGCAATGGTGAGTAGTAGTATGGGTGTCTGCATGTATACATATGGTGCGTATAGATGACGAATGGGCGTGTGTAAATAAAACGTGGTACAATGGCACTTCTATTTCCCGTACTGGGATTCGTACATGGGCGCGTTCTTTGGTGCGTTTCCATGCTGGCAGAGATTTAAGGGGCCCCCGAGCCTCTTTCAAAAGTATGTGAAGGCAAAATATGCCGTTTCCGCGATACGTTGCAGCGTGCCTCGAGAATTATTTCAATGCGTTGAACCCGTGTAACGGGTAAGCCAAACCGCTACTAATTGCACCGGTTCGGCTTGTCCGTGGCGCAATGATTTGAACATAGGGCTTATCACCTGGAAGTGTAGCCTGCCGTGGGACAGTTGTATCGCAACGAAAACAGTCCGCGGCGCGTTTCTTGAGACGTTGCGCTCGCTGATTTCCTGTTGAGAATGGTATGTCACGCGGTTAACGCGCGTGCCGTTCGTGACGTGCAAGTGCAGGGCTCGTGCGTCCAACAGATCGCTGTTTTGAGACAAAAGCCCCATGGTTCGCAAAGTATCAAAGCTAGCTATAGCCATAGGGAAGTTGGCCAGAGCCGTGTACTACCTATCATTCCCATGCTGGCTGCCCGGCTTGCACTTTCCATATGGCAGTCTGCGTAAGCATTGGCGTCGCAGTTCTAGTTCTCTGCTTTGCAGTGTTCTTCCCACTTGCAGCATCATCTCGAGGACTGCACCTCCTGGACTAGTTCACGGGGTGCTACGCAATGGCCCTCTTCGATTGTAACCTGAGTCGCAGTCCGAGATTAATATGCAACGCTCATTGGCTGAAAGCGCCATTAAGGACTGTTCGAGACTGAAAAGGATGATGCGCCATGATGCCAGCAGTTAGAGACTTCCAAAACTTGCGCACACCTTTCATGGCCTTTCATGTCCAACAATTGATGGCGGGTCAGCGCTCCTGTAAATTGAGTAGGTCTTGTTGCGACAGTTAAAAATGTGTAGTCAAAATGAACTCTGTAAAGACGGTCAATCCACCATCAGTTATGCACTCAATATATGTCGGCGATTTGCAAATAGCTTGCCGCGCCTCGAACCTACCCACCTGCGGACGACAACTACAAATACTAAATAATCTTACACAATGGGCTGATAAAAATGGTTTCCGGTTCTCAACACACAAAACAGTTCTCTATTCGCAGAAGCGAGGGTTACACTGCACTCCAGGTCTCGCTTTACATGGTACAACGCTGCCAGTCAAAGAACACTATAAATTTCTAGGCGTAACGCTTGACACTAAACTGAATTTCCTGTCCCACATTATCGCAACTAAAATTAAAGCAAATAAAGCGCTAAATATCGTCAAGGTTTTATCACGTAAGCACTGGGAATCTGACCGAACATGTCTACTACGTAAGCACCGGTCCCTTGTACGTAGCATTCTCGACTACGGTAGTGTAGTTTATGGTGCAGCTAGGCAGTCCTACATTAAGTGACTCGATCCAGTTCACAATCTTGGCCTACGACTGGCGAGCGGTGCCTACAGGACATCGCCTGTACAAAGTTTATACGTTGACGCTAATGAGCCTTCATTACAGCACCGCAGAGCACAACTTACTCTGCTATGTACGAAGAATTCGGTCATCACCACATTATATATGCTACAACATCGTAACATAGTGCCAATGACGAATACACTACACAAATAAACCAAACATGATTCGGCCACTCATCTTAAGACACGAACAATATTGTCAGACCTATGATGTTCCTCCCGAAGCCCCGCAGGTTGCCAAAAGGCCACCAAGATTGCCCCCGTGGTGCCATTTTACACAGCTGTGTGACTGGACGTTAACACACATAAAGATAAGATACATTCCACAAGAGCATATAATACAAGAGTTCCGAGCTATCCAAGAAAAATATAAAAATTACACAGAATTTTACACTGATGGCTCTAAAACACAAGAATACGTAGGTGTCGGGATCGTAACGAAAAATTGGGAAAATAGCATTCGCATAAATAATTTTTCTTCAGTCTTTACCACCGAAGTTTATGCGATATGGATGGCAGTTAAGAAAATTACTTCCGACAAGCAGAAGAATGCTATTATTTATACCAACTCGTTAAGTGCCCTAAGAGCCCTTAAACTCTGCGTCTGAACCCCTGCTTGGCGATATCTTAAGCATAATGTTTAACAAGAAATACGAACGAAACATACGATTCTGCTGGGTCCCAAGCCATGTTGGGATAGCAAGGAATGAAACTGCAGATAGAAGCGCATTCATGGCAGCGCACAAAAGCATCACACACATAACACTTCCATACAAAGACAGCATCAGAGCGGTTCGTAAGGCCCTAGCATCAAAATGGCAACAAGAATGGAACTCGTGCGTAAATAAGTTACATATAACTAAACCCCTGCTTCGCGAGTGGAAATCGTGCACTCACCAAGAACGGTTCTATGAGGTAATGTTATGTCGACTTCGAATTGGACACACGCATCTAATACAGAATTTTTTACTTCGAAGCGAAAGTCCACCAACATGCGAGAAATGTCACGAAACGCTCACAGTAACCCACATCATTATATCATGCCCACACACTGAAACACAGAGACGGAAAGATTTCAAAAATGTGTATCACTTACATATACCTCTGCACCCTGCTTTAATATTGGGCGGTGACCCACTAGTGCCATTCACTAACCTGTTCCAGTTTTTAGGTGAAACCAATTATCTACATCGACTTTAAGGTAACACAGCTATAACTACCTTAACATTAGATCTTATACTGTCCTGTGACTGGCGCAGCATGGCCTTAGTCGCTTTTGCGCCATTAAACCCGAATTAACTGACTAAAAATGTGGGCGTACGCTTGGAGGCGCGTCTCCAAGGGACGGGCCACTGGCGATAGAGTAGACTAAATTGCAATCTCCACGGTTTGTAGCGATGGAATCGCACACGCTGTCTGACTTCTTTCCTCGTGTGTAGTCGAGAGAGAAGGTACAGGCGCCGAAAAAAGTGGTATACTCCACGGAGCGGGAGCCGGAGCAACGGCAACGTGCATCGCAACGCCATCTACGGGCAGCACATCCATAGGCAGCATCTGGAATCGAGACAGCCAATGGGTGCCCTTCATTATCTGCAGGCATGTCGATCCCAGATGCCGCCTGTACATGGCGTCGCCATGCAGTGTGCCGCTGCGTGGAGTACACTTGTCGGCGCCTGTATGAGAAGCACTGCAAAAGTTAGCGCAGCCTTTCCACATGGTGCGTTTACTTGGTCCTGTTTGAATAGCGTCATGTGTGAAGGCAATGTCACGTTACAGGACCTAGCTAGGAACATTTTGCTGATGCAGTGGTTCATGAACTTTCGCTCTTGACTACGCAAGTCGGCGGTTACGTACCGCGCACTTTCTGCGTGAAGTTTCAGTTCATGTATTGGTACTTTCGCGATGTATTCTATAGACCGTTTTAAGAGCGGCGCCTTGTTGCGATCACAGCTCCGTCTGTCGTCCGGAGCCATGCTGGTATGTGGGCCCAGGGGTGAACCTGCATTGCTACCATTGGTTGTTTTGAAGCAGAGGCTGTTTCGACGCTAGCGCCAACGTCCCTTTCAGTTACGGCCCAACAGCAGGGCGATGATGCTTCAGCAAAATTGTGACGCGCACGCTTGTTAAAGTTGTCATGAAAACAGTAACAGCAGCCACGTGGCGCCTCCTCTCCCTAGCGTTTTTTTTGTTTTCATTGTGCTGGCCCGCTCCGCCTTCCCCATGCCCTACGCGCCTTTTGCTTTTTGCCTGTGCACGGCACGTTTTTATTTTTTTTTTTGTCTCGTGTGCGCTACTCCAGGCATTGTGAACAGTTCAGCACTGCGCCGTGGGTTCTTTATGTATTAAGCACGCACGCAGTCTTGTCCATGCTTTGAGTATGCCAACATGTGCCAAAACGCATATAAATTCCTCTTCCAACAGAACAGATCTTAGTTAAATAAAAAAAAGGAAAACGTGGAGGCCTTTTCATGTACACAAGATTTTTATATAATGCCCTAAAGACTGCAGTGTAGAAGCGCGCCTGATATGAGCACTCGGAGCTTCTGATATGCTCGCAGAGATATTGCACAAAACTGGACGATGTGTATGGCACAGTCATAACTAAAGGAAGGGACGATTCACTGGTAATGGCAAAAACAATAACACGGAAAACACCTAAAAGATCGAACAAAATGCTGAGGTTGTTTGACAGCCCTACAAAAAAAAAGAGCTCGCTTATAAACCTCCACAAAAGTACATGAAATGCGTGACGTGCTCATTACTGCTGAACACATGTAAGACATGGCAGAATACAAGTAACGTACTAAAACCGACAGTACAGATCACATTATTTTGCACTTCGCCACAACTGAGTGATGGTGGCATGGGAGAACAGAAGGTAGTTTTTGCAGCAGCGCATACAAAACATTCGCAGAAAGGCCTATTCCTCAAAGGCGAGGTGAGCCAACACTTTTCTTTCATCCCGGATGCAATGCTTAGCAGCACAATTACGTCACTTAGGCAATAAGTCATGCCTACTGGGCACTCCAAGATCTATCTTAAATCCTACATCAATATCGTAATGTAAAATCCTATATCAAATCCTGTATGCAAAAATCTGCATATAGGACAGTTGGAGTGCTCGCGCTTTCCAGAAAAGCGTATCATGGCGGTTCGGCTACGGTTCAGGCTGTTCGCGAGGTTACCCCATCGGGGAAACCGCGCGCATAAGTACGGTACTTTTTCAGCTCTTAGGATGTTCGTAGAACGGTGACACAGAAAAAGCACTGAGGGCGGAATGGAAAGCTGGGCGAGTTCAAGTTGCAGAATTAGATTTGGCACAGAAAAACAAGTAGACCAGGTGACAATGAGGAGGAATATCTTTCGTCAGCTTTCTCTACCGGCAAGAGGGACGTGTAGCACAAGGCGCAACGACATGCGGAGACTCGTGGAGCACATGCAGAGGGCCGTGTTCCGAGTACATGCGTCTGATGTCCTAGGCTCTGTGCGGTCTTCGGGTACCGGGAAGAACCTTGCAAGGTTTGTTTTTGAGGTATTCGTGCACCACTTCACGATGTACGAGGGGTGCGAGTCGTTAAACGGGTGAAACATCGCAGATAACAAGCACACAGCTATGTACGACCGCGAAACTGACGGAACTGCCCGTACAGCAGCGCGCGCTTCCCGATAATAGCCGATAACGAAACGTGAAACTTCAGGCAGCGGGCTAAGCTGGCGCCGGTCTGGCGGGCGGACGCGACGGCAGTCGAAAGCGAGGGAGTTCCGTGGTAAGGTAAGGAGAGGAGGGGCGAAAGGGCACAACCTCCTGGATCGGCGCGCGCCGATCAAAGAGGCCGTGCAAAGGAAGCGGAGTTGCTTTCCCGCCCTCCCGATAGATGGCGGAAACTACCTCTGCCACGGAGATGTTGGTTGGGATTTTGTGGCGAATGGAGGTGCTTTTCGGGGCTCCGTGGATAAAGTTTTTGTGCATGCTTTGAGCTTGCTTCTGTTTTTTATTTGCTGATTTTTTGCCTTTAAAGGGCCCCTGAAACGGTTAGGACAAATGTTGTAGATGCGTAGGGTACAACATAAGTAGAACATTCGCACCACAATTTAAGTGAAGCGTTACGTATTAACGGAGGTACAAGCGGTTACAAGTTTCCTTCCTCCCTAGCCATGCTTTGCCTCCTCAACCCGTTCCCCGAGCGATCGGGGCTAAGCTCCGCCTTCACTGGTTCTGCGTCATGATGCGACGTCACATCGTCCACTTCCGGGTGTTTTGGAGCCCGCCCGCGAGAAACCTCCGCTAGCCGCTTGGCCGTCGACCCCAAGCGAGAGCTATCGAAGTAGCGTGCATTGCGAGCATTATGTCGTAGCGCCGAACGTGTCTGGTATTCCGGTAATCGCACACTACCTGAATATTTCGACGAAGCGGTGGAGACAAACTCAAGCTGATGAAGGAACTTTAGCGTACACGTACGTGAGCTGCCTGATCGGTCTCCACGGTCCAGCCACCCGTTGGCGCAGAGCTTAACCAGCCAAAGAGCTAATATTGCACTAACCAAGTGTAAAACATCTTAATCATTTACAAAAACAATGTGTTAATGATTACACTCCTGCGAAAAATTTACAACAGCAGCAAAGAAGAATACATTTTGTTACTGCTACTGTGTGGGGTTGAGCTCTATGCCACCCGGTGGCTGCACCGTGTAGACCATCATTTGCGCCTCTGTTCATCTGAAACGACACTCAAGGGGACACGGCCAGGCCCTGTCCCCTTGCGCTTGCGTTTACCCTAATACCGGACTCGCGAATCTCACTTGCGTTAGTAATCTTCCGGTGTAAAGTGACGGCCGCAATCGCACAAATCGTGGCGCCGATCGGATAGTGGCAGTCCGATGCGCTGCAGCCAGTCCGCTCGTTTACTGGCTTGCATAGGGACACGATGTGTCTGCTTGACATATTGCCAGTCACTACGTTTTCCGTCCACAACGCCACAAAGTCGAATCATAGCGCTCGCGAAAAGACAAACCGACGCTGACGGCGGAGCTCTCGTCAAAGACGGAGCACGTTGTAACACAAGCAGACGACACTTGCTGTGTGCCGGAAGTGCTTAAGTGTACTGAAAAATTGTTTTTTGTGCATTCTCATTGTGTTACTTTCTTTTTATAAAAACAAATTAACTAACATTCCAACTATTACGAGCATCATTTATTTACCCTAAAGTTGGAAAAATTATCCATCACGCGCCCTGGTCAGCCAAGCGGATAGCTCGCCCCACTGACGTCATATGGGTGATTTCGGTCATATGGGTAGGGGCGGCTTAACATTCCGCCGAGCAGTGTGCTGCGGTCGGCAGCGATGTGCATTTTTAAAACCTTATAATACACGCTTTACGCGGAGCACTTACATGTGTCAATTAATGATCAGAAGGACCTACTCTAACGACTCAGTACGTTTGTAGAAAATCGTCAAAATCGTTTCAGGGTCCGTTTAAATAGTAATTGGGTGGTTTTCTTTTTCCTTTTTTTGTTTCGTATTTCAGGTGCGCGCGTGTGCTCCGTGTACATTTGTTTTGCAGGATGGTTAGAGCGTCCGTTCGTGCCATGTGCTGCAACACGTGCAGCCGGGTGGGACGTTGAGTGTTTGTAGTCTTTAAATGGTAGCTTGGAAGTGGCAAGACAAATAGCTATTAGTGGTTTTACTGTGCGTGTTTTGGTCGAAAAGTGAGAGCGTGGCCGCGTGGTTGAGCGCGTGCGAGAGCGTCATGCCTTCGGTCTCCGGGGCATTGATTGTTTTTGAAACAGTGGTGTGAGTTGCTTTCCGGCATTTTGAGGATTTGGATCCTGTGCGCATCGGTTTTTGCTAAAAGGCACGTGCTCTGCATTGATATAGTATTATAGTATTTGCATCAGTAGTAGAATTATCACAGAAGTATGGTATTTGCAAAAAGCCGTGCAATACATGGCGAGAAAGCCGGTTAAGCAGGCAGCACGCGGGGGGTCTCTCTAGGCAGATGAGATGAATGAGAATGGAGAGGGCATCGAATCAACCGGCACACAATGTGATGTCGATACTAGGCTGCAGAAAATGGAGGCTTTCCAGGAAGAGCTTCTCAAACAGGTGCGAGAGCTCAAAAATGAGCTAAAAGGGGAGCGTGATGCAAGGAAGGTAGTTGAAAAGAGACTTGAAGCAGCCGAGGAATGGCTGAACAGGGTCGCCATTGTGACTGAGAATGTGCGTGACAATGGAACGCAGACCCCCGACGCGACAGGCGAGGGAGGGTCAGCGAAATACGTGAAACGCATGCAGGGTGATGAAGGGTTATCTGGGAAGAGCGGCACCCACCTTGAGGCCGCCACACCGAAAAAGCAGGAGCCCAGGGGACAATGCCCCTTGTCGAGTCCGAATCACGCGGCAAAGGAGGAAGCGAAGCAGGGAGAAGTAGGAGAGAGTGACAGACAGACAGACAGACAGACAGACAGACAGACAGACAGACAGACAGACAGACAGACAGACAGACAGACAGACAGACAGACAGACAGACAGACAGACAGACAGACAGACAAAGAACTTAATAATGGTCCTGAGGAAACGGCGTTAGGGTACCTCCCCTTTCAGGGAGTCCCCGTAGCCGTCGTGGGCCGAACCCATGTCGGGGTCGAGTGAAAGGGCGACTCAAACCTGGCTGTGTGCTCAAACGCAATTGTGGAGAGGGGGAAAGGCGACAGAAGAGTGGCGGTAGGAACATTTCCAGGGCGGACACTGGGTTCTGTGGTGGAGCGAGCAAAACAAAAGCTCGCGGAAAATGCCCACGTGCGCAACCTTGTCATAATAGTAGGTGGGCTAAATGACGTCCTAAACAGGAAAGGGCCAGGACTAGCCCAGCGCTTGGCGAAGGGGGTGGACGACTTGCGCGAGCTATCCCCTCAGGTGCAGATCGTGCTGTGCACGGTGCCGGAGGTGCCTGTGCGTGACAGTCACGTACACAGAGCCGTAGTGGCTGCTAATGAGGCAATATGGAAAATGAGCCGAGAGAAAGGCATCGAGGTTGTCGAAGTAAACAGGGAAGTGAGAAGTTGTGGTTATAAACGAGACGGAATCCACTTCAATTACAGGCTAGCACGAGAAGTGGGCTGGTGACTTCGTGGTCGCGCTGTTGCTTTTTTAGGGGGCCCGCGGGCGCTCAGGAGGTCAGAGCAGATAGTAATGAAGAAGGTCCCCTAGGGGAACATCAGAAGAGCATCGCCGTCGATAACAGAAAAAGGAGGAAAGCAAGAAACGAGCTCACCATGCAATAGGCTACTAAAACATGCAGCTACAGAAGAAAGGAAAAGTGGGCAGAGATTGAGGAGCAGTTACACAGAGAACAAATAGGGGTGTATGCGGTTACAGAAACACACCTTAGGGACTCAGAAGAGCCGCCAGTTATTGAGAATTATGTTTGGGAAGGGTGCAACAGAACTAAGTCGGGAAGAAAGGGAGGGGTAGCCGGAATGCTCATCCATCAGGGAACCAAATGGAAAAGAGCAAATTCACAATGTCAAGAGCATCTTTGGTTATCAGGTACAATGAGTGGGAAAGAAACTTGGCCGCGCCTTAAGTATTTGTGGACCGGAAAATGCACAGAGAAGAATAGAGAGTTAGTGCTGAAATTGTGCTATTAGGTGACATGAATGCCCACATACAGGATTTAGATGGCTATACCGACAATAGCGCGAAGTAAATGCTAGACCTTTGTGAGCAAGATAACATCGTGATCGTGAATACAGGGCCTAAGTGTGAAGGACAGGTCACGTGGGAAGTGGGAAACCGGCAATCGACCATTGATTGCTGTCTGGTGACAGAAGGAATTCATGATAAGTTGAGAGAAATGGTCATCGATGAGGAAGGGTTTAGCAGCATAGAGAGTGACTATAAACGCATCATTTTGAATATGGGATATGTATTTGGGGAAGAGAGCAAGGAGAGCAAAATGGCCAGTCCAAATTTGAAAGCTGAACAAATAGCAAATATAGTCACTGGAGTTTAGGAAGGACTTGGCAAATGGCCAAGTAAAGAGTGGGAATATGTTGAGCTTCTTAGTGTAATAACAACAGAAATACAGAAAGAGAAACAACATGGTCGTTGGAAAGGAAAAAAAGAAACAGAAAAGCTGGTGGAACAAGGAGATACGAGAAGCAATCGCCGAACGACAGAAAGTATCTTGAGAGCACAGGCAGGCAAAGATGGCGCAGTTGCCACAGGATGAAGTAACCAATAAATGGGAAATATACCGGTAGAAAAAGTCTATGGTTCAAATACTGGTGCAAGCATAATTAAAAGGTGAAAGTGAACGTTGGTTGTCAGAAATACGTGATAAAAAGAAGGCCACATCTAGAATATTTTGGAATCACATAAAATTATTAGGCATGAAGTGAACAACAATACAACAACATATCCTAGACGAAGATGAAAACAGACTGGACGGAGAAGCGGCAATAAACTGCATCCAAAAAGTAACAGCCGAATCTTTCCAAGGCAAGGACGAGCTTATATTTGAAGAAAAAAAGAGCATGAAAGAGACCGAAGTGGAAATGGAGCTGGTGCTGACAAATTTAAACTGGAAGAAAGCGGAAGAGAAAATTCCTAAGCGCACAGCCACAGGGCTAGACGAGGTTCCCGTTAGGCTGATAAATGAACTAGGACCAAAAAGTAAGGAAGCTCTGGTGAAAGCAGTGGAAAAAACTTTAAAAGGTAGACGAATACCAGACAGTTGGCGACAAAGTAGAATGAATTTAATTTATAAAGGTAAGGGGGTGAAAGACAGAATTCACTCGTATAGACCGTAGACCATTACATCGGTAATATACAGGCTGGCAATGCAGGCAATCAAATTAAAGCTTCAAGCATGGGCAGAGAATAATGGCATTTTGGGAGAGCTTCAGAATAGCTTCAGAATAGGTAGGCGTTTGGATGATAACTTGTTTGTTCTTAGTGTATTGAATTATCAAAAATAGAAAGTAGACCGTTGTATGTGGCCTTTTTAGACATTACAGGAGCCTACGACAACGTAGACCGCAACATTTTGTGGGATATTCTGGAAGGGGAAGGCTTAGGTAACGATTGACTACAGCTTTTGAGAGAAATTTACCTAGAAAATACCGTTTGCGTTGAATGAGAAGCGATGAGGAGCGAGGATAAAGTTCATATCAACAAAGGAGTGAGGCAGGGGTGCCCTTTATCCCTGTTTATGATGTTTATGTGTTTATGATGTACATGGTGAGGATGGAGAGGGCGCTAGAAGGAAGTAATATCGACTTTAATCTCTCATACAAACAGGCGGGTACAGTAATAGAGCAGCAACTCCCAGGTTTATTTTATGGGGACGACATTGTGTTGCTAGCTAACAAGCAAAGTGATTTGCAACGTCTGGCTAATATCTGTGGACAGGAAGGCAACATTTTAGGTTTGAAATTTAGTGTTAGAAAATCAGGTGTTATGGTATTCAATGAAAACAGTGAACAGACAATGGAGAGACACGGCCAAGAAATACCTCGGGTAACAGAATATAAATACCTTGCTATATGGATAAATGAAGGCAATGGATATATGGAAACACAGGAAAAAACCAGAACAGTAAAGGGGAAGAGAAATGCAGCCATAATGAAGCACTGAGTGCTATGGGGATACAATGGGTACGATGTCCTCCGAGGTATGTGAAAAGGTGTAATGGTTCCAGGGCTTACTTTTGGAAATGCTTTTGTTTGGTTTAAATCAGGGGAACAATCAGGACTCGACGGAAACCAAAGGTCAGTGGGTCGCCTCGCATTGGGCTCTCACGGGAAGACTACAAATGAAGCTGTGGAGGCTGATATGGGTTGGCCTAGTTTTGAAGTGAGGGAAGCTCGCAGTAAAATTGATTATGAAGAATGATTGAGGAATATGGAAGAAAGTAAATGGGCTGGGAGAGTGTTGAGGTATCTGTACAGGAAAAACATTGATTCACAGTGGAGGAAAAGAACTACGGAGCTTACCAGCAAGTATGCGGCCTGTAGGGTGGGCAACACAGCAACAAAGAAGTTCAAGCGGAAAGTCAAGAGAGGCTGAATTAATCTCATGGATGGCGGCAATGGAAAAGAAACCTGCCATGAGTAACTACTCAAGAGGAAAAAACGAAATCAGGAACGAAACCATTTATGATAACTCAAAGGGAAGCTCATTACTTTTCGAAGCGGAGGTTAATGCGTGCCTATACGGCAACACGCTGAACGGCGTATCAATAAAAGCGTCTCACTTTGGAGAACTTAATTTAGCTTGGCCTATTAAGGCCAAGCGAAATTAAGACAAATCTATTGCGATCAATAGGCAAAAGACAAATCTATTGCAATCAATAGGAAAAATTTCTTTTTGAGCAAGCGCACCCAAATTTTGCTAATGCAATCAGCATGCAAACCTATGCAGTAAGCTAGAATTTCGTGCTCTTCTTTGCCCCTGCTTCTGCCAAGAATAGTAATGCTGAACAGTGGGTATCAACCAGATTCACGGCAATGGCGATGCAGGTTTTGTCCGTCATCAGAACCCAGGGAGGCGAGGTGTTCACGCGGGCGCTTGGCCGGATCGCGCACGGACCGACTTCTTCCGCGTGGACAAGTTGGTTGCTTTGGCCGCAGCCAATCAGAACCCGACACGGCGGAAGCGTTGGTTAACGAATGTGAACGAATGCCTTTCTTTGGGATTTTCGCTTATGTTCTTGAAAAGCGTCAAAACGGTAAGTTTTGCCAGTTGGTTGGGATTCATACCGTATTTTCTCGATTCTAAGCACCTCCTTTTTTTCATGATCGCGATGCCCAAAGTGAGGGGGGGGGGTGCTTAGATTCGAAAAATCTGGAATGACCCCCCCTCTCCCTTTTCGCTGCGACATCACGAAGAGACGGGTGCGAGAAATAACATTTTATGTTGCAAACATCCAAAAGAAAAATTGGTGCAGACAGTGAGCCCACCGCTTGTATCGGATGCTTAGTCACTTACACTGCCACTCACGAGTCCGCGCGGCTCTGCAGTCCGGCTGTGCGGCAAGATCGCGCCGCGGACGCCGTTCCACCTCGGGACTCCGACGGCTTCGGCTCGATGACAGAGCGAGCAAGCGCGCTTGGCGGTCTTGGCTACGCGCTCTTCCTAACAAATAGGGGGGTGCTTAGATTCGCATGCAAACTTTTTTTTCCAAATTCTTTCGCGAAAGTAGAGGGGGCACTTAGAATCGGGGGGTGCTTAGAATCGCGAAAATACGGTAGTAAGGTTTGTTACAGCGCAACAAAAGACAAGGACAAAAGAAGGTATAAAACGACGACACGGCGCCGTGTCGTCGCTTTACCTTCTTTTGTCCTTGTCTTGTGTTGCGCTGTAACAAATCTTGGAAAGCGAGTTGACAAGTCGCGAGTAAAATGCCAACAATCTCGTCTTCTTCGTCTGAGCTCATCATTTTGCAGAAGTAGATAGCGGACGGGAGCGCCGCCATCCCACGACGAAAAAAATATCGAAAGTGCGCGTACAAACCCAAAGTGCCGCGAGATGGCGGCACGTCCCTGAAATTGCTAAAGAAATTGCGAGATGCCCCACCTTCCCGGCGGCACGGGCAGCCAGACAACCCGGCTGGTCTGAACAGGCGCGGGCGCTCGCCGCCTCGCCGCTTTGAATATCCGCTTGTCCGCTTAGACGCTCCGCTTTCGGTGTGAATGAGCAGACGTACGCGTTCCAATGCGCCCGGACGCGCCGCACCACGCCTGGGCGCGTACGGCGTCAGGCGCGGAGGCTGTTTCGCGTATCGGCGCGCGGTGGCGTGGAGACCTACAACCGCTAGGATTTTTGTGCCCGCGCCGGAAGCTGCCGCTCGCGTCAGTAGCATGACGCACTTCACATGACCACGGCGAGCCAACGTCACTTCCGAACGACTCTTCGCGCGACGTTCAGGCAAGCCTGGGCAAGCTGCTTCAGTACCTCCTTGTTGGCTGTGCGCGTTGAGATCGTCCTTCATGGCAGGTACGGAAATTTTCAGCCGTGATGGCTGCATTAATAATGAAACTTCAATAGCCGAAGTGCAATGTCGCGAACCATTGTGGATGGTATCTCGTAAGCAACATAAGGACCGCAACCTCAAAGCGGCACTGTGGAATGAAGTGACGGCCTCCGTCCTGCCAGATATCAACATCCAAGGTAAGCACGAGATTTTGCAGCTTCCACGTGAATAATCGTTTATTAAGCAGTCTTACATTTCTCTGTGCAGTGGGACTGGAGTTGGTGCAAAAGAGATGGAAATCGCTCCGTGATAAGTTTCGCCGCATCTTCAACGGCCGCATAAAGACACAAAAGAGCGGCGCCGTCGCCGACGATGTCGAGTCGGTCGACACAGCATGGCCCTTTTTTGAGCTGTTGCTGTTTTTAAAAGACACCATGGTGACGAGACCGTAAGATTGACATTATTATTGTTGCGAACATTTTGCTGGCCAAAGGAAACCCACCTTGATTACGTCTATGTCAGTGAGATGAGGTGCTTGTTTCTTCCGAATGGGCAATTAACCTCATCGTAGAGCGAGATAGTAAGCCTTTTACCGGCTAATAATTTTGAGATATACTTGGCTAAGCCTACTGCTATGAACGATGACAATGGGCATTTAAATGTAACAAATTTCAGTGTGCAATAAGTGGTTTTTGAGGTGGAGGCACGTACAAAGGAAGGGGGGCCATCCTGTGCTTGGGTATGCACCAGTGGTGCAGCCAGGAATTACGAGGAGAACAGGGTCCGGCAATTAATCAGGGTAGGGGAGTGGTGGGGAGGGGCTTGTGCTCGGTGTTGCTACATCCGTATTTTTTGGCTATGCTGATACCCACGCCTGCTCACCGAAGTAAACAAAATGAGGGGGAAAGTTGGCAATTGAACGTTTATGCAAGCAAGCTGTAATATACAGGTGGCCTTCATTGTAAATACCACATGCCTAGGCTGTGAATTATATAGTTTTCGGAGTTATCACAGTGCAATTCCACTTGTGAACAACTAATGGCAAGGGTTTTCACATCTCCATGTTATAGCATGTGGTGCCGCTTCGATCGTAGTCATTACCCTAAATCATGAATATGATGTGCATGGCTATGTTTCATGTATGCTTGCCAAATTGCTGACTTATATATATAAGTTACTTGTAGTATGGCATTTTTACTGCGATTAGACACTTTACAAGGAATATATATTTTCTTTTACAGATACACTGACATGCACGAAAATATTTTGATGCACCTTATATTTTTCTTTCGCATTTCTCTCTTTTGCACAATGCATGGTAATACGGGTCACATTAGTGAATGACAACTTTAAGATTATGAAAGTGCTAGTATTGTTCATAACAGTTTTACAGTGTGTGAGGCTATAACAATAATGAAGAGCAAGAAAAACACTGAAATGGTTTCGCTTTGTTTTATTGCAATGATACAAAACGTCACAACATAGAAAACATGCACTTTTTCTGATGTGCAGCACTTCAGGCAATTATGTAGTGCCTGCAAGCCCGAGAGAGGAGAGCCAGCAGCTGGACACAAGTGAGCCACTCGGTGCGAACCAGCAGCACAGTAGTGCAGAAAAACTTTTAATGGGCATTGCCCAGTTTGAAGACCAGGACTTGGATGAACAATCAGATTTTTCTGATCTGTCAGGCTTGGTGTCAGCGTCCCAGGTCTCGTCAGCCTCGACGTCATCTATGACATCAGCTTCGACGTCTACGGCACCAGCCTTGATGTCAGCAGCACAAGGAGCGGCTGCCCCAAGTCAGCAGGGAGCCGCTAGCCAAAGACTGCAAAAAAAAAAGAAGAGAAGGCCAAGTGAAGACGCCCTTGTGACTGAAATGGGTGAACTGTCCAAGACCCTCCAGGCTTGCCCTTTAGAGGACGAGTACTATCATATGGCCCTCAACATAGGAAAATTCTTGAGGAAATTGGGCCAGAGGAACGGCAACTCGACTTTCAGATTGAGTTGCCGCAACTAATAAAGAAACATTCAGAGTGATGAAGGGTCTGTTGCACTTTTCTTAACATAAAAAATGCTTTACTGGTCTTCACCAAGAATTCTAGCATGTACGAGCATCACAGAAATGTCTTGAAAAGACAAGGCTCGTTTTCTAGCACCCCAGGAGATGGCACTATTTTGATATTCTCTCAGCGTTGTGCTCATACTGTCTGCGGTAACAACGCAGTTTCGTCGCGTGGATTCCCTTTAACGTTCGATTGCCGCCTACTGCTTCGCCTTGAATGGCGCCAATTAACAATGCTGTTAAGTGCAGCAGAAAGGCAGTGAAGTTCATGGGCAAATGTCGTAAGGCATGTTTCACTTTCACGTTATGAGTGATTCCTATGAAAGAAGGATTAACCAATGTGTCTACAACGCTACAATTACATTTAAGCATTGACAGCCATGCTAAGAGCAAGTAGTATTTTATCAGAAGTTTTCAATGTATTTGCTGGCATGCGCACATATCGTTCCCCCTTAACAGATAGCAGGCTAGCGGACTTGCTTCAGGCTACATTCGCTGATTTTCCTCAGTTAAATCTTCCCCTCACTGTTAAGCGGATATGTTGTACAGACACAGCCCAAAGTGTGGGATATCTATATAAGCATTCTTAAAAGTGAAGTACCGTGGGAGGCAATTGTTTTGAAGGACAATAAGCAATGTTTCTGTATGTATATACTGGTTTTCCTGCATATAAGTAACAAAACAAATAATTCACCATGATTGATCACAGGTTCTAATATAAGTATACCTTGTCCAGCCATTTAGAGTCAATGCAAAATGAAAGGCCACTGAAAGCAGGAGCTTTGATGTCAGGTGCGAGCGCTTATTGAATTTAAGCATATCTCTCTCAAAACGAATTGCCTATGCTATGCCTAGGCTCCAGGTTAATTTTGAGCACCTGGGGTTCCTTAATGGCCACCCAGTGAATAGTGCACCGGTTTTGCATTTTGCAGCCGAGAGGCAATCTCACGCACTTTAGGCTTAGCAGAGCAACGCAAAAGCCACTCCACCACCATGACGGGTAGTTCCTTTAACTATAGAAACAGAATAAGTTATTTCCATTTCATGATTGGCAGTGAGCTTCTAGAATGTTTGCAAGAATACCTGAAGAAGCTGATCATGAAAAGTTACAGAAGAATAAAAATGCGTTAAGGCCCATATGGCAGGCATTACCAAATCATGACTGCCAGGTTACTGCTACCAATGAAACAAAAGTGTGAAAACATTGAATACTAGTGGTACTAATACAAGGGATACAAACTTGGAGGCTCATAAACCAGCGTGAGTTGATGTGAAGGACCGTACAAAGAGCGATGGAACGAAAAGTTAGGTCTAATGTTAAGAGGAAGGCAGGCGGTGGGGTCGCTATACGAGTTGACATTAAAGGAAGAATTGGAGCTGGGCGGGCTATGCAATGTGTAGAACATACAGCCAGCAGTCTATGAAAGTTACAGAGTGCGTGCCAAGGGGAACACAGTCAAGGATGACAGAAAATTAGGGGTGTGATGATGTTAGGAAATGTGAATACAAAGCCTGAAATCAGCTAGCACAAGACAGGAGTAATTGAGGATGCCGAGAGAGGGGTTCGTCCTGTAGTGGACATAACAAATGGCTGATGATGATGATGATTCTCATTTAGCAATGATGCACTGTGGCAGCGATTTTCAGCACAAAGGCAAGAGGACGTGAGGAGACTGTAGTAGGAAAACGATTGGACATCAGTTATACATTCTTAGCAGTGTACTGGAGATATGCATACACCTGCTCATGTTTATCACCATACCATTTGCTTAGAGGATAAAATATGCTTTTCAGAATTACTTCAACATCACCATGTCCAAGTGGATCCATACAAATGTTTAATTTCTGTTCTATTCTTTGTAATAGATTCCCGTGTTATTTCTGTCACTCTAAAGATATGTACAACCTTTGTGGCAAATATTATCCCCAGACAATCAGCCTATCCTGCTTGCATATTCCCATCAAGATTGCAACGTTACATTGATAATGCACATGCTGTTCATGACCTGGAAGTACTAGGTGCCCAGCTTTAAAGGAGGTGTACGCAACACACAGAAGCATTGTTGTTACGTGACAAGACAAGTGAAGGGTCACTAGCTTTTTTTTAAAGCTTAACACAACAGAGCCTGCAGGTGGGATGTAAATGTAACGAATAGATTTCTTTACTGTGAACCCATAAACTGTGACATGAGGCTTTAGCCTTGTAACTTTCATAGCTCACCATCACTGAATTGTTAGATGTGTCTGCTCCCGTAGCCGCTTGACAACTGCTTCTTTGGACACCCCAGGGAGATTCCATTGCCAAGGAACCTCCCCAGCACTGCTACAAAATTATGCTGCGAAAAGATTCCTGGCAGCTGCCGCATTACCAAGGTAGTTCCTGCAATGTGTTGCCTTTATCGGGAAGAAGTGGGGTTCCGAGTTGTTTCCTGATGCTTGTTGGACACCTTGTCGCCACTGTCCTGCGACGAGGTTACCAAAGCTGTCCTCTGTATCGGTGAACTTGTGTGACTGTGGGTTGTGGACAGTGAGAAAATTGTGCAGAATACAAGCAGCCTTGATAACGAAGTCCACATTCTTCGGTTTCAAGTGGATGGTACGTAGCAGAATTCTCCATCTGGCCGCCGTTATCCCAAATGCGTTCTCTGCACAGCGCCTGGGGTAAAATTGAAACACCTTGAATGCCAATTTTAAAGAATACAAATACAGTTGAATCCCGCCACAACGAATACCGCTACAACGAATAATTCTTAATTCCCCGTCAGTATTTCATAGAAATTATTGCCCTAAGTTTCTCTGCACAATGAGTCATTTTTGGGGAGCGTTTCCAGTTCAACGAAATTTTAACGGTCAAAATCGAAACCGAAACAATTGTTATTGGCAAAAGAGAACTGATTCACTTGAAGAAATCCCGTGATTGTAGTTTCACCATTGTGGTATCAGTTATCAGTTCAGCACACGCCTATGAAGTAGGACTGTCAATGCTATAGAAGCAGAGGTGCTCTTGAATAAAGCACATTCGTTCCTGCCCTGGCTTCCTGCGTCGTGGTCTTTCCTTGGCCACAACAGAACAATTGGTGACAAAGATGGGATAATGCTACGATTCTGAACCAAGCACCGGCGCAGCTGTTGCGGCGCAACGGACGGCTGGGCCACCATCAGAAGGCAAACATTTAAAAATGGCAATCCCTGTAGCTTCGTAACGTTTCGGAAGCATGCCAGAGTTAACCCAAGAAGCGAGGATATCAAGTCGTATTTCGAGAGGTTTGAAAATTTGTGGCACTTAACGAGGTTCAGGAGACAAAGAAGTTGAGGTTGTTCTTGAGCGTAATAGGCAGCACAGTGCACAGAGAGCTGAAGAAAATTTTAGTTCCTGACAGCCCTACTGACAAGACCTTCTCGGAAATAGTGTACTAGAACAACACTTCAGCCCCGATTATTCAGTAATAGTCGAGCATTGCAAGTTCAACAAGCACACGCAGCAGGAAGGAGAATGCTTCGAAGACTTCATGACGGAGCTTACACGTCTGGCGCGTAATTTAGAGTTCAAGGCGTTTCTGAATGATGCCTTGAGGGATCGACTAGTGGCAGGATTACGCGACCAAGACACTCGAAGGATATTGTTCGCAACAGAAGACTTAACCTTTGAAAAGGCATGAAAGATTGCGCTCGAAAAATAACTTGCTGCAAGTCAAACAAATGAGCTGCATTGCCAGGCTGAACGCTCGACTGACATAAATGTGGTAAACGAGGGAAAGGGGAAACGAAAGCCAGGCCGTTGGGGTGTAAAAAAAGAAGGCGGCACAAGCAGACAGTTTGTTAAAGCTGCGGGAAAGGGCACAATTCAGACAGGTGCTGGTACCGAAACGCGAAGTGCCGTTCATGTGCAAAGACTGGGCACCTGCAAACGATCCGCCGAGAGCTAAAAAGTCGTCCAGCGAACTATGTTGAAGCGACGGATGAACAAGCGGATGATTCCGAGACATTTCACGTGTTACTATGCGCATGAGATGGAAAACGGGGCTACAAAGTTTCCGTGCAGATTGAAGGGAAGCCAGTTTCTATGCTTTTGGATACGGGTGCAGCTGTCACGTTGATGCCTGAAAGTGTTTTCAGACAATGGTTTCCGCGGACTAAATGCAAGCAAAGGTCAGTTTTGAAAACATATACAGGTGAGCCTGTAAAGCTGCAAGGGAAGGCGACCGTAACCGTTGAGCATAATGGCTGCATAACTGAGCTTCCATTGCATATAGCAGAGGACCAGGGTAAGGCTATGCCTACACTTCTAGGGCAGGATTGGCTAGAAAAGTTGCAACTTGACTGGAAAACCGTCAGTGGTGTCACAGAAAATGCTGGTGTCAATATTCTGCGCGAAATATTTCTGGAAGTTTTCCGCACAACACCGGGCGGGAGTAGTTTCGAATTTCTAAGCCATAATATCCACAGAACCAAACTGTACGCCTGTGTTTTGCAAAGCCAGGTCTATGCCTTTGGCTACTAAAGAAATAGTCAGCGAAGAACTTCGGAAGCTAGAAAGTCAAGGCGTCTTAAGAAAAGGTACCACCAGCAAGTGAGTGACTCCCATTGTACGGGTTTCGAAGCGTGGTGGCGGAATCAGAATTTGCAGTGACTACAAAGTAACAATCAATCAAGTGCTAAAGACCGATTGTTACCCGCTCCCGCTTCCTGAGGTTTATACTCGATGCTAGCCGGTGGTAAGGTATGTTGTGTGCTGGATTTGTCCTCTGCGTACCAGCAAGTGCCTCTTAGTGAAGATTCTAAGCCACTGCTCACGATAAATATACATCAAGGCTTGTACAAAATTCAAAGGCCTCCATTTGGAATTGCGAGCACACCAGCTATATTTCAGGACATGATGGATCGAGTTCTACAAGGAATTCCTAATGTCGGGTGCTATATAGACGACATCATCATCAACAGTAACAGCGCAGAAGATCTCTACACAACTACCACAAGCGTTCTCAAGAGACTTGGCGAGCACAACATAACGCTGAAAGAGGAAAAATGCAAGTTTTTTCGTGATTCAGTAGTCTACCAAGGCCACAAGGTTTTGAAAAAGGGCATCGATCCCACCGCTGAAAAGGTAAAAGCAGTACGAGATGCCCCAGTGCCCAGCAACATCAAAGTGAGGGCTTACTTGGGTCTTCTAAACTTCTATGGCAAGTTTTTGCGGCATTTGGCAACTGTGGTAGCCCCTCTTTATCAGCTTCTTCAAAAAGATCACAAGTTTAAATGGATGCAACAGTGCAAGAAGGCCTTCGAAACAACTAAGTAAATGATTCTCAACAGTGAAGTATTAGCCTTCTAAGACGTCACAAAGCCACTCGGACTTACTTGCGATTCTTCCGCTTACGGCTTGGGAGCAACTGCTTGGAAGGTGAGCAACGTGGCTGGCATCTTAAGCAACTTCGTGCCGGCAGACATCGACAACGCCGATGAGACCGGGTTATTCTACGAGATGTTGCCGGCCAGGACGCTCGACATCAAGGGGCAACGCTGTCACGGCAGCGAACACAGCAAAAAAATGTGTGACAGGGCTGCTTTGCACAAACATGGATAGCTCTGACAAGCGTCCGCCATTAGTCCTCGGAAAAAGTGCCCATCCGCGCTGTTTCAATGGATCCCATAGCCTACCTGTGCAGTACAAGGCGAACAAGTCATGGATGACCCGAGCTATTTTCACAGAGTGCATGGTGGCATTCGACCGCGACATGAAGCGGCAGGACCGTAATGTTTGCTTGCTTCCGGACAATTGTGGATGATAAAATTATGCCTACTAGCACAAGTTTCAGTTATCTTTCTACTGTCTCTCAAATCCTGCAAAATTATAATGAATACAGTGGAATGCAAGAAAACCTTCCATAATTTTTAGAGTTTATTACTGTAATAACTGCAAGGGTGGTCTCCACAAACTAAGATAATCGGTCTTGTATGTTGCTTACTTTGCCTGCTACATGTAATAGTGACATGAGGGATTGAATGCCACATACCTTGCTCGGCTTAGCCTATAGTTGAAGACCCGTCTTTCATCATCAAGCTGCCTGGCTGGATAAGGACGAAGAAAATCGTCTCTCAGCTGAAAAGCCTCGTCGCCTATGAAGGCATATGGTGCATTTGTTGCAGAGCCAGGAAGCCAATTCAATGATGGTATATCCAAGGCTCCTTGAGTGAGGGCACGTCCAAACTCTGAGTTTTTGAATGTGCTACCATCACCGAGGCGACCCTCTGCTCCCACATCGATGAGGGTGTACTTGCAGTCACTGTCGACCACAGCCATTAGGACCACAGAGAATGTGCCCTGCAATTATTAGCACAAAGCACGCAATCAATACAAGTGCAATAATTGTGACAGCTGCACCAGTCTGAATAAGCACAATATCGGTATATCTCATTGAAGTGCAAAAGCAGCTGCCCATATTGTGAAGCCTAGAATCCCGGTAGAACAGTTTGTGTAAAATTTCATCGTAATGCATGACTGAGGAAGTAAAAACATCTCACCTCAAGTGCATTCATTCTCCTGTCTTTGTGATTGTTGTCTGCATGCCAGTAAACGGTTATGGCATGTGCAAGGTAATGGAAAGTTTATTGAGCGACTTGAAAGTAATCACAGTTGATAAATGGTCTCTGGCACAAGCACTAATACAAGCACTTGAAATTGTTAAACGTCCTTAGTCACCTGATGCCAAGAATCAATTCTAGAGAAGTAACTTGTTAAGCTCTCACAGCTAACATCTTTTCGCACTTTTTAAAATCTTTTTTGCACCTGTCAAATAATTCTGAGGCATCGAGCAGTCATGCTGCTCCTCGTGATCCATACTGTATATATGAGATTATATCTTGTGATTTATTTGTGTTTATAGCCATTGGCATATAGCAAGCTTTTGTAGATTTTTAATAACGCACTAGAATATGCTCACCTTTCTTGATTGATTGTGCAGATGTTCACTGTTATATGCGTACGATTCGTTTTTTTGTTCTTGCTGTTCGTGCTTGCTACCACCCTGTATGCTTTGTAATGTTTGTTCTCTTCGCCCCCCCCCCCGCTATAATGCCATGAGGTGCTATGGGTACGACGTAAACATAATAAAATTTGGGGAATAAAATAGAAAATAAGGCCAAAAACATAATAAAATTTGGGGAATAAAATAGAAAATAAGGCCAAAAGCTTAACAGGATTCTGCTGAACCATTACTTTTTAATAAATGAAATTTATGAGTAATTTGTTCTGCTTTGGCACTGAGTATTTGAAAGTGCCTCTCCACCCGTGCAAATACCAATATTACCAGGTGATCTGAGTAATGTGCTCGTCTGGTTAAATGCAAGTAAACAAAGGTAATGCTACCTTGTAGCTGAAGTAGACGCTGCCAGAGTTAGGAGGGCTAACAATGGCAACATGTTTGCCGTCCACAGCACCTAGGCAGTTCGGGAACTGCCATCGCATCGAAAAGCTCTGGGCTATCTTCTCCCGCTCAGCTCTGCTGGGTACCTAAAAGAGTTGCACATAATCATCAGTGCTACACTACACCACACAGCAGCTGATTTGATGTCTGCAAATATGGGATGCTGTTTTGAAATATGATCTCAAAAGTTCGAATGATACATGGGAATGATTTGAGGGGAATACGGCAAAGTTGCTTACAAGTCATATTCAGAATAAACAGTTTCGAGAAATTTTTTGTGCAGGGGCTAAGGCAAAAAAATTAATGTGAGCACTTTTCTAAGTTACCATTCATGAAAAAGCATGGTGGTGACAGGCGTACTCACTTTTACAAGCCACTCAGTGGATGCAAGGGCAGTGAATTCGCAATTCGCAGTTTCTTTATCAACAAAGCAAAAATAACAAATTGTGCCAGTGAGCACCATGAAGAGAGGAAAGGCAATGAAGATAAATACCGACATAATAAAGATATATGGTTTCGCACTGGATAGTCGCCAATTAAAAGTTCTACGGGGCAGACAATGAGGCTGCAGGAGCCAATGTCGTCTAGAAAAAGGTTGACGGTCATACTTGCAGCCCTCTAACAACATCTGCATCATTTCTAAACAGAACAGTCAACCGCAAAAGTTTACGGGGCAAGGGTTTCACGACAAAGGGGAGTTTCTGCTCTGGTAAAGCGCAATGCTTCCAATTCAATGGATCACAGTGTAGAAAGCAAAATTTACTACGGATCGAAGCTTTTAATTAGAGGCTATGTGCACGGGCTTCGCGGAAATGTAGTCATGTGTAGCGACGCACATTGCGGTGCATAGCTGAGTTGTGTATGGGGTGATCATTCTAAGTGTTCCAGAATTTTTAAAAATCGTCTGTGAAAGATAGAAGAATTCTTGTCCTTGAGCTGGATTATTGGAAGAGGCAGACGTTACTAGCATTGTGAAACATAGTTCCAGCGCACATTTGAACAAGGACGAGGCGAGAAAGACAACACGAACGCCGGTCTTCAACTGAGTTTTATTCATTGGAAACAGGGCTTTATGTACACAGGGGGAGGGGGTGGGGGACTGCTACTGCGCAGGACCACTCGAAAATATTTCCTTGGTCTAGGCAAAGGTCATCACAGGTGTCAAAACAAAAATAAAAAGAGAAACTTTTCCCTCTTTTTTTCTCTCTTCTATTTACGTCACTCAGTACAATCTTGTTCATATCCCGCCCTGCCTAGCTGATTCGACACATCCGTTTGCCCTGAGATAATCAATTTCTTTTGTCCCGAGTGCAACAGAAGGAGCACTGACACAGTTCTCGTTTGCACTGGAGATACAACACGCTTCAAATATTTCCCGGTGTTTCTGATCGCTATATCTGCGCAACACGCGTGTTCGTTCGAAAAAAGCCTCGCATGCTGGCTTGTGCGAGCAACGGCGTATGTGGTCGGCTAAATGACCAGCGCCACTTAGTGATGTAGCATTCCTGCGATGCTCTAGCAAGCGTTCATTCAGACAGCGCCCGGTTTGGCCGATATAGCATTTCCCACAGGCGAGGGGAATACTGTACACAACGCCGACGTCACATTCAACGAGGGCTTTGGTGTGCTTAATTTTGCAGGCTGGTTTCTTCTGGGATTGGTTCACAAAAATGCGGGCATTTGTGAACCGGAAAGTGCCAGCAAAGATTACTGAATAATGCTACGTTGTTTACACTTAGTACTCGTCCAAATTTCCTCTAAAAAACCAGATTACACAACTGTATGGCGCTGAGCCTATCACGGACCCATTTTTCATCATTCCGACCGACATTGCAGCAACGACTTCGGTGTCAAGCATGTGCATGTGTATTCGGCAGCTAATTGCCAGGCTTGTTTGCTTAACAGGGAAAAAGAACAAAGTTACTTACTGCTGTGTAGTACAGTCCTTCTTGCTTGCGTGCTGCAAACACGGGCCGAACCCACCATCGTCTCGGTTGCCGCTGGTACCGACGTCGCCTTCTCTTCAGCATTAGCAGCAACGTCATCATTTTCATGACAAGCAACGCTTTCTTTTTTCTGGACAAAGGTCTCATGATTGAACACTTAGCACAAAGGTCGAAAGCTTGCAGCGCAGTTCGAGGTCTGACACACCGTACAACCGTACAACCACAACACGCGAGGCGCGTAGCACACGAGTGATGCTATGCCGATGCTGCTGCAGGTTTCGCCGGGCTCCCAATACTGATATTAAGTCGCAGTTGAGCTGAATGACCCACAAGGAGTCGTAAAATATGTTTCTGAAACATATAAACAAATTGTAAGCTAAAATATTGCGTTTTCTTGCAATATGTAACACATTGCTTAACGTGGCCGTTAAGCGAAGGCTAGACTACCTTGAACATGGCAAGCTAGCAACACTGCGCCGCCGCAACGAGACGCGCGGCTACGCGCGGCAACTCGTGCATCGTTTACGTGCGCGCCCTCTTCCTCTGTCGGGCGCGACGCGACGTCGTCAGCGTGGCGTGTGCGGACGCATTGGAACACGTACGTCTGGTTGAGCCTTTAGAGATACGGCGCGCGAGCGCGCGCCGCCACGCAGTGTACGCACTTGCTGGCGGAGTGAAGCCGGCCCCCTCTGCCTCGCCCCCTGCCTCCCAACCTTCCTCCGTTTCACGTGCGAGATTGAGCCAGGCCCCGTACACTCTCAAGTTCAACAAATGGCCACAGAGGGCGAAAAATCAATCGAGGCGCGTTTCAGCGTAAGCGCGCAAGTGGAGCTACTGTAATTTGGTCGAATACTTTAATTTGTGCTTTCTCTGCTAGGGGCGCTAAACATGCTGAATTTTTTACTTTACACAAACCATTGACATAAACAATCGAGGCGTCTAAGGACGTTTTGTTACTTCAGGCAAGTAGGCAGTTGATTTTTTAAAATTTGATTGTTGAAGCTGCTGTTTAGTCATAGCGTCAAGGTTTTTGTACTTGATTAACCACCGACAGCCGACAGCCTATTGGTATCGATGTGTTTCCTGGCCGTTGGCGTTCGAATACTGCGGCGGTAAAACCGGTAAAACATTTTCGAAAGCATGCTGATTTCGTCTGCGAGTCATTACATAGACTTGCTGTAGAGAGGTCTACTCTTGGCAAAAAATAGTGCCTCATTTTGTTTAGGCGTTGATTATCGTAATGAATGCGGCGGAGGTTGAGGGAGTACGCTTGAAGGTACGTTTTTATGCCGTTGATCTCCATAACACCGTAAGTACGCAAACCGATGTCACAGAACACCCGATGCATCATTGTGTGTTCTCCGTCATCGCTTGTTTGCTGTACGCCTACTAATTCTTCATTTCTTCAAGTGTTGTATCCTCCTTTTGTCCTTGTTCTCTTGTGCTTCAGTTACAGTATGTCGTTCCGTCAGCTGTAACGCGCATTCGCAAAACCAATACGTTTGATAAGACGCAGTGGTTATCATAATTTCACTACACGTGTATAAGCTGGCACATATGGTTCAGATACAGATACCTGTATGCGGACTTGCACGACGTTGATGCGGACATTAGGATAATTATGACACCCGTAAGGAAGAGGCAGATGACGGCCCTAAGCTGTTGCGTTCTTTCGGCCAAACTACCCGACCTGGTAGTGCTGTAAAGATGCTGTATAAAAGTGACACGCGGTGACAGGGAAATTATTATACTTAGCAGCCGACCGTACGTTTTGTAGCTTAGGTCTTCTTTCTTGTGCGTTTGTGCTACCCTTATTAATGAGCCATTTCTTGATTACGTTCTTGACTATGTAACCGCGTTTGTGTGGATGCGTAGACGTGTGCTTTCTGTTTGTACTTGTAAAATGCAAATAAAATATTTTCAGCCTTACTCAATCTTTGGTGTCATGTGCGTTTATTCCAGTCGAGGCCATCGTGCCACCTGGAAAGCGCATTCTGTCAGTAGCCCTACACGAAATGCAACAGCTGGCGCGCGGCGGCACAACTCGGGTAACGGCGGCGTAATGAACAAAAAACCGCTCGGGATGCCCTTAAAAGTCAGTTCAGAGTGTGCCTTAACTCGACATGACTCAGCGCTACATGTATTCTGCTGCGCCTCGATCATGCTCCCGCCAGTTTGGTTGCTGTGTGGCAAACGTAGCGCCTACATAAATATATAGGCGCTACGTTTGCCACACAGCAACTAAACTGGCGGGAGCACGATCGAGGCGCACCAGCTAGAAACCCAGTAAAGCCACAGAACACCTGGTAAACTGCGCAAAACCCCGTTTCCGTTTCCTGTTGTACAGCGCCACCCGTGGTCACATACTTTAGTTCACGACGCCACCGCTACGCTTATTTCCGTAGCACTGTGGAAGGTACAGTTTGCCTTCTCTAAATTTGTATAGGTGTTCTGTGATTGAGCCGCGACCGTCAGTTCCCTTTGCGCCCGCTCGCTAAATACGCAGTTGGTGCCGGAGAGCCCAACGCCGCCCACCCTCCCTCCCTTTCATCTCTCGACGGCGTTTCGCGCGACGGAAGACGGCGCCCTCCGCCTTTCTCCCTTGCGCGCGCCTGGTTGATCCACGATCGTCGGCTCCCCCTCACTTGCTTTCACTCGCACATACAGAATACGGCGCGCGGCGACGGTGTTATCGCCGTTAGACTTTATACGGAACATCACGGCGACGGCAGAAATGCGCCTGGAGGCTCGATGTGAATGTTATCGCAACAAAAGACCGTGTAGATTTCGAAGAGCGACAAGAAAGAAATCTGGATGCAAAGTCGGTATGATAACGCAAAGTGGAGTGCCTCGCTGTTTGAGGCCTAAGCTGGCTGCCTGAGGACAAAGGCATACCGGAAAAAATATGCGCCACATGATGAGGCATGTGTGTGGGCTGCAGCCCGGAAACGATTCGGCACATCGTAATGGAACGCCAAGGTATTCACCCAGTGAGACCCGTAGGGAGTGTCCACCTACCAGAAGCGTTGAGATTCGTAGGAGGTGGACTGAATAACTGGTTAGCAGTCAAGATAATTGAGAGACGATTAGCGTATCGGTGAAAAAAAAGGTAGGAAAAAGATTGATAGAACCGAATTCATTGCAACCGTAGGTAATAGTACAATATTGTGAGAGAGGTTTTCAGCATGTAAGTTAAGATCGATATCAAGTAGACATTAGCCTAGATAGCGTTAAATGTATGGTAGGACGTGATTAAGTCAAGCAGGCTAGGTGACTATTTCTCCCTGCCCTGTTTCAAAGGGGATACCCTTAAACATCATCACAGAATGTTGCGCTAACCTTCCTGGGGTTGATTTAATTAACCGAGCCAATATTGTTTCTGCTATTTTGAGACCGAACCGGTTCAACCGCAGGTTCAGCCCACGTTCCTTGGTAAAGTAATACGAGGGCAGACGACGCTTGTTTAAATTCGGCAACGCGTGCGGCGTGTTGCGTAGGCAATGGTCCTGCGGTTCTTCGCTGTCACCCTACTGGCTCACTATGCTGTGCGCATGATCAGCTGAACTGTACAGTGGGCACACAGTTAGCGCGCACTGTCTAGGTGGAGCGTCAACGTTGTCGAGGACACTGCTTCAGCTCAGCACCTGTTTTAGCTACAGTAGTTATAGTGCACTGGTTGCACTGCTCGATACACGTGTTGTAGCTAGGATATCGTTGTGGGAAGGCCCAAGGTGTGCTAGTCCGGGGTCTCCATTCACACATCTGAAAGTGTCGCACTATGTCTACCGAGTTCAGTACCGAGTTCAGTACCCGAATCATACTGTAACGACTGACGACCAGGCATCTCGCTAACACATGCAGTCGCTAGACAGCTGCCGAGCGCTGGCGTCGGCCACAGGACCTACTTGACCTTTGTTCAACTCTTGCCGACATTCTCGCCTTATTTCGCACCATTGCGTTTCAGCTGAGCTGCTTCAACAGCCAATTTATTTGTGCCAAAATTTGGCCACCCTGTCAACGTTATGGTTTCTTATTTTTAAGTCATCTTTTATATTTAGACTAATGCTGTCCTGAAATTTCCAGCGGTTTCACCTTTCCCAAAATGCCCGCATTTTTGTTGGCCTCTGTTCATATTTCGGAGGATCTTTATTAGACGTGGAAACCATTGCGTGGCCCCCTGACCAAGCTGCTCAAAAAGTCATTTTATATCCCTGAGGTCTTGTGCAAGCTTCCGCCTTCTTGCCGTTCATCAACCTCCCGATTTCCCTGTCACCTGTATCCCATTTTGACGACTCCAATCCCATGAATGTTGGCGACGATATAATGTCAATGGGATTAAAGCCATTTAAGTCAATTCTACTGTGGATATGACAGCCGCTTTTGCTCCCTGTGGATGGAAATATTGTGTTAATGAGCGCCATTCTGAAGCATCTAAATTGATAGTCACAAAATTATGCGGATCCCATGTATGTGCGAATCGATGTAAGCAGAGCTTTCTGTGTTTGTTTTCATTGTTAAACATAATCTCTACAGAGTAGTCAGGCACCCTCTAATGAAATGCTGTCAATGTTTCCCTGATTACGCCCGCCATTGTGATGCAAATAAACGTAACTGCAACTCATTTTCTCAGAAATAAACGCTGAATGAAACGCTGACGTCATCCTGAACAAGATCAACAAGCGCCCTAGTGCTCGATCTTATGATGCCCTTATTCGTAAGCTTATATTCATGATTTAGTTATATGGGCGGGGGTGGGGGGGGGGGGGAGAGCGATGTGCTCTTATACCGTCGAAACATCCCTCGGACGTCTCTGATGTGCTCGTTTTTATTCTAAAGTACCCAATGAAAACTGTCATCGCTGCAACTTCATGATGTCCTGGTGGCAGGCCACCATGGCATGTCGCGCAAGTATGACCACGCTGATTCATTTGGGTTGGCATATACTATTTGGTGCGTCATACTTCGCCACATTCATTTTTCAAGCTATAGAGCTCGAAAAGGGGCGGCCAACTCACTACGCCCCTTTCGTCTGTTTACTTCCGCAAAGTGTGTGTCTATCGCTGTGGTTACCAAATACGCCCAGCGGTATGCTACCACTCAAGCCTTTCTGTCTCCTGAGCAACTGAAGTCGCAGGCTTCCTTCAACACGGCGTCGACGTTCAATATGGCTCAATTACTTTTCGCGAACTTCGCTCACCACCGGAATAGACGGGTCATCTCCTCCGTGAAGATCGCGATCATCTCAATGGGCAGCTGCGCTCTGGTTTCTAGTAGAGCTTGGGCTCGCTCTTTCCGTTCGATGCTTGTAAATGTTTGCAGGAAGCCGCTTCGGAACAGGTCCCACGTCGTTAAGGTGGCTTCTCGATTCTGGACGCACGTCCTGAAAGCGTCTTCCAATGCGAAATAGACATGTCGCAGCTTTCCGTCCCTGTCACAGCTGTTAAACGCAGCGACGCTCTCATACGTCTTCAGCCAGCTTTCCGGATCCTCAAATGTGGAACCGCGGAACGTCGGAGGCTCTCGGATCTGCTGCAGAACTATCGGGGACGCTGCTGCTGCCATTGGGGCTGTCTTGGCCACGATCTTCTTGGTCGTCTCTGGTAGAAGGCAGTGTTCCGGGGGTATTTGCTTTAGCCGGCGGCTTGCTCGATGTTCCAGGACGACGTTGGAGTTGTCTGTGCGGTGCGGACTTGGATCACGGCTTGTAGGGGGCGTCCGGCACATAAACGCAAAGCACCTCCACCAGATGTTATGTGGTGGCGACGTATAAAGAACACTAGCAATTCTGTGGAAGACGAAACTAGCTTTTATTGGGTGAACCTGTGCCCACAAAAAGAGGCTACACCTAAAGAACGGCGACAACGGCGACCACATTCGGCGATCGTCAAAATCTGCTCAGCGGGTCAAGCGCGTCGGCTTTTACACATCAGTCGTCGAATGTTCCAGACTAATCGCTGCGACGCGCGTTTCTTCCACAAAGTTCACCATTCGTCGCACGCGATGAAAGCAAATAACACAAGGCTCGGTAAAAAACAGACAGCGGATAGAACCATCGATAATTTTCGAGAAACTTCCGATACATTCAGGCACGTCCTGCGCTGTGCGATAACATGTGGTACGCGGTGAAACGCGGTCGCCCGATAGAGATATACAAGCATACGTGTCAATGTGAAACTGGCAGCGATAAGTTAACTTCTCATTCAGTCCATTACTGTACCCTGTATACCATAGTCAAAGTTTCCACAGAACTATAACACGATTTACTGTCTAACGCCTTACGCAGGTCGAGAAATAGGCCAAGTGTGTATAAACGTTTGTCCATATTTTGCAGTATTTTAAGATTTATATTTAGGAGTGCATCCTCACATGATTTTTATTGAAATCCATACTGTGCCGTACTAATAATCTAGTCATTCGATGCGATCGATGCACAAGACTAAGCGGCTACTGCAGCAACAAGCGTTTAGGACGAGTTTAAACGTTTTCACCATAAGCAGAAAAAGGTGCTGCCAAGCTGAGAGCACACATGTGCCCCATTCAAAACAGAAAGTTCAACAAACAAGAGCAACGGCACTGATAAACGTAACAGGAACTGCACAAGACAGCACTACCAACCATAAACGCGCTGCAAGGCATAAGGAAACGAGCTGATCCAGCGTTGCACCCAATTAAGTATCGCTCGTAATCGCAAGCTCGAACACCATCCTGTTCTAACATCGCAGCTAACTAGAACAACATTCTAGCTCACAACATGGTAAGAAACCGTAAAATTGTCTTTTCGCTAAGTTGAAAAGCTGAAGTAGCTCCAGGTCCAGCAGCGCGCGCAAAACTATGAACCGGAACACGCCATACTTGTTTAAATAACGTCACAATCACGTGTTCACAACTGTGACATCACTTCCTTGCGTGGCAGCAGCGTTTTAGTATGGCATTTGGCTTCTACCACCGCGCGATTCACCAGTTACCGCCTCACCAGTTACCGCCTACAATAAATACAGCTGTGTGGCTGCAGAAACATATCTAAAATTTCCGCGTCCAAGTATTTGGTTAGTAAAAACCGGTGCGACTGACATTATCAATTAGTGAGTTCTGATAGTAACAACGAGCTTCTTATTACTTTACTTTTGCAGTATACGAAAAATAACTGTTATGTCCCATGCGTTGTTTTCTCCAGGGCTCCGCTGGTGGTGAGATAGCGCTAAACTGATAGGCGCGCGTGTGGTTGCGTAACTAGTGGCAGCGCGTTTTCTAATATCGAAGTTTTTCTTGCACATGTTGATGCCGTGACAATCTGTGTGTAGTGATCGAAGCAGAGCGTGGACACTCCGCCAGCGTTCTATGACACTCGCATCAGTTTACATTTGCCAACGTTTAGTTCCATTAGCCAATGTTTGTACCAGTTTGCTACACTAATTAGATCGGACTGCAGGTGGTTAGCATCCTCTGTATTAGTTATTTCACGAAAGATAACACAATCATCAGCAAATAAGGGAGTGTTAGATGACAGTGACGAAGGGAAGTCTGTAATATAAATCGGAAACAATAGAGGCCCGAGTACTGAACCTTGAGGTACACCGGAAGTTAGGCTTCGAAGTATGGGGAGTTGTGGCCATTTACAGTTACAAATTGAGAGCTATTGATAGAAAGCATTGAATCCATTTCAGGATGTTATTGTCAAGGTTGAGCTGACTTAGTTTATAACCTAGACGTTTATCGCAGATCTTGTCAAATGCTTTAGCGAAGTCTCAAAACATGCAATCTGCAAATAACCAATGATCGAGAATACGATGAAATTTGTGCGTAAAGGTTGCAAGCTGAGTTTCACATAAAAATGTTTTTCTAAATATATGCTGGGCTGGTGTGAAGAATGCATGGCATTACAGGAAGCCAACAAGATGTGTGAAGATTATATGTTCCAGTAATTTACAGCGAGTGCTTGAGAGTGAGATGGGGCGATAATTAGCTGTTAAAGTCTTGTTACCTGATTTATGCACTGGAACCACCTTCCCGATTTTCGGTTGGCTAGGTTGAGTAGGTGTATCCAATGATTGCTGAAAAAGTTTTGTTAGTATAACTGAACTAACGACGTTGCTACTTTTCAGATATTTTGGGTTAATAGAGTCGTAACCAGGAGATGAGTGTTTGTTCAGGGAATCTTAATTTCTCAATGCCAGCTGTAGCCGTGATCACTAGAAGCATAACTACGTAGTCGTACTGGCGAGAAGCAGGTAGGCGGTAATTGTAGGGGACAAAAAATGTTTGCACAAATGCGTCATCAAGGGTGGCAGCGCACAGTTCTTAGGTATAAGGATGCTTAATGGGTCTTACAGGGTTAGGCGCTTATCATGCAAGGCGTTGATTACCCACAAAAACTTTTTAACGTTAGTATTTAACAAAGATGGAAGTACGTTAGAGAGGAAGTTTGATTTAGGGCATTCTTTAGTACTGTTACGTACGTGTCGAATGCGGACTCATGAGCAGACCAGCGTGTGGCAGTTGGCGAGTGTTTTGCGGAGAGATATAGGCGTTTTTTGCGGTTACTTAGCAGTTCGGCAGCAGTGAATCTTGAGCACACAACTAAATATCTTCTTTGCAGCTGATGGCTTTCGTCGCTGTATTTGCAGCACGTGAAACAGCGGCGTGACGCCTACAAGATTGCGGAGCCCTGGCCGTGTATCGCTTATCGGACACCTACGTGGTTCCCTTCGCGCCTTTTCTACCGCAAGAGGGCAGCCGGACAGCACGGCTGGCTTAAATAGCGGCGGATCGACGGCCAGGCTTGCAGTTCGGCAGCAGTGCTTCTTGAGCACGTAACTAAATATCTATCTGCTTTGAAGCTGATCGCTTTCGTCGCTGGATTTGACGCATGTTGAACAGTGGTGTGACGCCTACAAGATTGCGGAGCTAGATCGCCCTGGCCGTGTATCGCTTATCGGACACCTACATGGTTCCCTTGGCGCCTTCTCTACCAGAACAGGGCAGCAGGACAGCACGGATGGCTTAAAAAGCGGCGGATCGACGACCAGGCTTGCAGTTCGGCAGCAGTGCATCTTGAGCACACAACTAAATATGTCTGCTTTAAAGGTGAGCGCTATACATTTTCGATTTCCTCCCACTCAATTTTATGCACTGGTGCCGGACTGCATGAAACTGCACCTGGAACATTCTAGACTTTACAAGCGTGAAATAGTGTCATAGTCCAGAAGCCTCATGTCAAAATAAGCTGTGGACGAATTGCGTGTTGAAATAATTAACTCGGAGAGATAAAAGAAAGTCTGAGACGAGAAATTAAGGACTTCGGAGCATTGAAAGAAGTCATCCAGGCCATTGTAACAGAAAACAAGGTACATAAGGTGCAAAATGCTAAGCTTACGCGAATACTAGAGGAGCTTGAAAGGTACCAGCGTTCCAACAACTTAGGCATCAAGTGTGTTCCTGTTGATCCTGAGCCAATAACTATTAAAAAGAAGATTGGCAAAGTTGTTGCGGAGGAAGTGTAAGATTCTGATATTGATGCATGCCATAAAGTACCGACAGCGAAACATAACCAACAAAAGGTAATTGTTCGATTCATGCGCCGCATCAAAAGAAACGGTTTTCTCGCTAAATCACGAAAGGAAGAAAATTAATACCAGGATGCTTGGCTTTGTTGAGACTAGTCCTATATTGATTCATGAGCATTTGAAAAGACAAGGTAAGCAATTACTAAGTGTTGCGAAACAAAGGACGAATGAGGTTGGTTGGAAATATGTCTGGACCACTGGAGGGATAGTAATGGCAAGGCGTAATGCACCATCTCCTATTATGCGTATTTTCAGCACTGAAAATATCGGCAAGATAACCTAATAATTCGCTTTATTTCGTGAGAGCTGTCATTGGGTTTAAGTCCAGATATGGCTTTATTCGATATACCTTTATATCATGATTAAGTTTCATTTGCAAAGATATCTGCGAGTTTACAAATAGATATTTCAATCTTTCATTTAAACGTCCAAAGCATAAAGAATAAGCAAGATAAAATAGAAGAATTGCTCCACCTTACCAACACTAATCCCGATGTTATTTTTTACTGCGACATGGTTATCGAATAAGGACTACGCCATACGGCTGGGAAACTACAGGCATCACATACTGAACCGCACCGTATGTACGAAATGATCTACACTCGGAGAACGTTACACATTTGTCCCTAATTACTTGCAACGTTGAACGCCTCCCTATTCGTCTTCAAGGAGGAACGTTTTCAGTGGTCTACAGACCATGTTGTGGCAACAAAAAGATTTCCTTTGTGGATAGGCTGCTAGGTTATCTCAGCGGCACCGGCAACATATTTACCACACTAGGTGATTCGAACATAGATGTGATGGCTGAAAATACAATAACACGAGAATATAATCAACTGCTGTACTTTTACGCGTGCTCGAATATTATAACCTTGCCAATACGAGTAACAGCACACAGCCAAACCCTATTAGATGTACATCAGTGATACAGACCTGTTTCCTCTGTGACTGCTGGTGTCATCTCCTCTGATATAAGCGATCATCTACCCATCTTTTGTTTTCTGCCTTGTTCGTAGAAATACAAGCAAAATGCGCCTGTATATTCCTACCGCCTCATCGCTACAGCTACGCTAGCCTATTTTTCGCTCTTATTTGTGAAAGAAACTAGGAATCTGACCTGACAGTGACCCAAACAAGGCATAGAATTCTTTTTTTTTTGTTAACTGATCGCTTGCTACGACATAGCCTTCCCACAACGTAGTGCTACAAAACGATCCAAAAAATTGGAAAGCATAGATGTAGTGCTTTCTTATAAAAATAAAAATGAAATGTCGCATACATTTCTTAATACCTGAGACAAGAATCAATTACCCAAATTCAAGAAGTACCGTAACCAAGTAAATTCAGAATTACAAAAAAGGCAAAAGAAAAATGAGAACGTGTCTTCGCGCATATATACGAATTCAAGAAGAGTTTGGCTGGACATTAAGAAGATATCTGGAGGAAAGACTAGCCCTCAAGCCCTACGAATATCTTCGGTTAACGGTACTCTTGTAGGTGAAGGAGCCTTCTCTATCCTAAACACTCGCTTTGTTCAATGATGCAGCAACATTTCTGCAGCAGATCCAGACGGGATAGGGCGTACTGTTGTAAAACGAACTGTGCAAAATTCTTTAATGTTATTTCCTGCGACACCAAGCGAAGTAGAAAGCGTGGTAAATAACTAACTCAAACAATGCTGCAGCTTTCGACGGTGTCATGGCATCTCCCATAAAATTTATGTCTGACATCTCTAATGTGTTAGCTCATGTTATTAATACCATGTTGGAGTCCGGAATGTTTCATAGCAAACTTATAATAGCCAGTTTGCCCGGTTCCTAAAGGTGGCGCTGACCATAGTGTAAACAACTTCCGACCTATATCAATACTACCTTTTTTTTCAAAACCTTTTGAAACTGTTCTAAACGCTCGACTAGAGGGTTTCGTAAGGAATTATACTATTATTAGTCCGGCACAGTATGGATTTGAAATGGTCATGTGAGGATGCACTCCTAAATATAATCAAATACTGCAAAATATGGACAAACGTTTCTACACAGTAGGCCTATTTCTGGACCTGCGTTTGCCAGTCATCATGTTATAGTTCTTTGCAAGCTTGACTATGGTATACATGGTACAGCATTGGACCGAATGAGAAGTTCACTTATCGCTGCCAGTTTGTTTCATATTGACACGTGTACTTGTATATCTCTATCGGGCGACCGCGTTTCATCGCGTAACAAATGTTATCGCACAGCGCAGGACGCGCCTGCATGTATCGGAAGTTTCTCGAAAATTATCGGTGGTTCTATCCGCTGTCTGTTTTTTACCGAACTTTGTGCTATCCGATGTCATCGCATGCCGCGAATGGTAAACGACTTTGTGGAAGGCACGCGGGTCTCAGCGATTAGTCTGGAACATTCGACAACTGCCAGGGGTGCGATCTTGTACGCGTTCCAAACTCGAACGGAGGCGATCCGTTCTTTCCGTCGCGAAATTGGCGGTCCGTTCCGTTGCGCTCGTCCGATAGCAGACAACACGGAATGATTGACAGCAGATATCACTTCACAATTGACGTCATGGCGTTCGACACCGTTCAAACTGACCAAGCGTGTGCGGCTCGGTGGAACGGACCGCCTCCGTTCTATTTTGGAACGCGTACAAGATCGCACCCCTGATGTATAAAAGCCGACGCGCTTGACCCGCTGAAGCAGATTTTGACGATCGCCGAATGTGGTCGCCGTTGTCGCCGTTCTTTAAGTGTAGCCTGTGTTTGTGGGCGCAATTTCGCCCAAGTTTCGCCTTCCACAGTATCGCTACTGTGTTCCTTATACGTCACTACCACATGACATCTGGTGGAGGTGCTTTGCGGTCATGTACCGGACGCCCCCTACAAGCCGTGATCCAAGCCAGGACCGCAAGGACAACACCAACGTCGTCTTGGAACATCGAGCAAGCCGCCGGCTAAAGCAACTGCTCCCAGAACCCGGACTTCTACCAGAGACGACCAAGAAGATCGTGGTCAAGACAGCCCCAATGGCAGCCGCAGCTCCCCCAATAGTTCTGCAGCAGCCCAGAGAGCCACCGACGTTCCGCGGTTCCACATTTGAGGATCCGGAAAGCTGGCTGAAGACGTATGAGAGGGTCGCTGCGTTTAACAGCTGGGACAGGGACGGAAAGCTGCGACATGTCTATTTCGCATTGGAAGACGCTGTCAGGACGTGCGTCCAGAGTCGAGAAGCCACCTTAACGACGTGGGACCTGTTCCCAAGCGGCTTCCTGCTAACATTTACGAGCATCGTACGGAAAGAGCGAGCCCAAGCTCTACTAGAAACCAGAGCGCAGCTGCCCAATGAGAAGATCGCAATCTTCACGGAGATGGCCCGTCTATTTCGTCAGGTCAACCCGGAGATGTCTGAAGAAAGTCCGCCTACTGATGCGTGGTGTTAAAGATGAACTTTTCGCCGGTATAGTAAGCCCACCCACGAGTTTCTTCGCGAGGCCACGAGCATTGCGAAGACGCTGGAAATGCGGAACCGGCAATCCGACCGCCGCACCACCTCAACAAATTACGCCGGAGTTCAATCACTGGCCACCGACGACCTGCGCGAGACTATCGGGGCAGTCGTACGAGAGGAGCTTCACAAGCTGTTGTCTTCATCGCAGCCTCAAGTGGCCTGAGTTGCCGAAAGCGTCAAAGAAGTCCTCAGTTCGCTTGGAGTTACCGAGGTGCAAGCACAAAAACCGCAGCCACAACCAGAAGCGATGACCTACGCCGCCGTCGCCCGCCATCAAGGTCCCCCCCCCCCCCTCCACGACCGCGCTAGGGCCTTGTAAAGCAGCAATTGCGTCGTCCGCCGCCAGCACGCCCACCCGAGGAAGACAGACGTCTGGCGCACTCCTCACCAACGCCCGCTCTGCTACCACTGAGGAGAAGCGGGTCACGTCTACCGAAGATGCCCATACCGGGAGATGGGACTGCGAGGATTCACCGTTAACGCGCCGCGACCACAGCTTGATGAACTACGTCGCGCTATCGCCGACTACCTCGCCACTACTCAGTGGAGCTCTCGACGACCGTCCCGTTAGCCATCACTAGGCCGCTACCTGTCACCGCAACGCCGCCCATACGCTGGCCCAGCCCGGGGCCGGTCTGCAAGCCCATGTCCGGAAAACTAAAAGCAGCAACCGGTGAAGGCGCGGTTACTGTTCGTTGAACTGACGATAATCCTCCATCGCCGACGAAGGCGCCGATGAGACTATCTCGACGACATAACGACACGCCGCCGTCCCGACGAAGTCTGGACGCAGACAATACGCCGACGAAAGATGACCTGACGACGCCACGTACCAGCCACAGGTCGACGCGACGCAGCCGTGATCCGACGCCAAGACCTAACTGTAACGCAACACAAAGAACCACCGACCTCGACGTGCTTCTCGACGGCCACGCAGTTACCGCCTTAGTGGACACAGGGGCCGATTACTCCCTCATGAGTGGACACATCGCCGCCCAGTTGAAGAAAGTTAAGGCTGCATGGGAAGGCCCTCAAATTCGAACCACTGGAGGAGACCTCATTACCACGACTAGAATCTGCACGGCAAGAATTACCGCTCATAACCGGACTTACCCTGTCACCTTCGTTATCCTGCAACAGTGTTCACGCGACGTCATTATCGGCATGGACTTCCTAAACCAACACGGCGCAGTCATCGACCTGAAGGCGAAGCCGATAACCCTGTCAGAAGATCAAGCGATACCGCGGGAGAGCTCCCGTAGCCACCATGCCTTGGGCGTGATCGAAAGTCGGCATTCCGCCGCGCTCCAGCTTTGTCATTTTCGTCGGCAC